>NC_134268.1:105117822-105364858 GCF_031893055.1 Leptodactylus fuscus | reverse complement strand
TCCAGTTTGGACAAATTCATGGTGGAGGGAGCCTCTAAACAGCCAAGTTTTGGGAAATTCATGGTGGAGGGAGCCTCTAAAAACCCCAGTTTGGGCAAATTCATGGTGGAGGGAGACTCTAAAAACCACAGTTTGGCCAAATTCATGGTGGAGGGAGCCTCTAAAAACCACAGTTTGGCCAAATTTATGGTGGAGGGAGCCTCTAAAAACCACAGTTTGGACCAATTCATGGTGGAGGGAGCCTCTAAAAACCCCAGTTTGGACCAATTCATGGTGGAGGGAGCCTCTATAAACCCCAGTTTGGACCAATTCATGGTGGAGGGAGCCTCTAAACAGCCCAGTTTGGACCAATTCATGGTGGAGGGAGCCTCTAAACAGCCCAGTTTGGGCAAATTCATGGTGGAGGGAGCCTCTAACCAGCCCAGTTTGGACCAATTCATGGTGGAGGGAGCCTCTAAACAGCCAAGTTTTGGACCAATTCATGGTGGAGGGAGCCTCTAAAAACCCCAGTTTGGCCAAATTCATGGTGGAGGGAGCCTCTAAAATCCACAGTTTGGCCAAATTCATGGTGGAGGGAGCCTCTAAAAAAACCCAGTTTGGACCAATTCATGGTGGAGGGAGCCTCTAAAAACCACAGTTTGGCCAAATTTATGGTGGAGGGAGCCTCTAAAAACCCAGTTTGGACCAATTCATGGTGGAGGGAGCCTCTAAAAACCCCAGTTTGGACCAATTCATGGTGGAGGGAGCCTCTAACCAGCCCAGTTTGGACCAATTCATGGTGGAGGGAGCCTCTATACAGCCCAGTTTGGACCAATTCATGGTGGAGGAAGCCTCTAAACAGCCCAGTTTGGGCAAATTCATGGTGGAGGGAGCCTCTAACCAGCCCAGTTTGGACCAATTCATGGTGGAGGGAGCCTCTAAAAACCCCAGTTTGGACCAATTCATGGTGGAGGGAGCCTTTAAAAACCACAGTTTGGCCAAATTCATGGTGGAGGGTGCCTCTAACCAGCCAGTTTGGACCAATTCATGGTGGAGGGAGCCTCTAAACAGCCAAGTTTTGGGAAATTCATGGTGGAGGGAGCCTCCAAAAACCCCAGTTTGGGCAAATTCATGGTGGAAGGAGCCTCTAACCAGCCAGTTTGGACCAATTCATGGTGGAGGGAGCCTCTAAACAGCCAAGTTTTGGGAAATTCATGGTGGAGGGAGCCTTTAACCAGCCCAGTTTGGACCAATTCATGGTGGAGGGAGCCTCTAAACAGCCAAGTTTTGGGAAATTCATGGTGGAGGTAGCCTCTAAAAACCCCAGTTTGGGCAAATTCATGGTGGAGGGAGCCTCTAACCAGCCCAGTTTGGACCAATTCATGGTGGAGGGAGCCTCTAAAAACCCCAGTTTGGCCAAATTCATGGTGGAGGGAGCCTCTAAAAACCACAGTTTGGCCAAATTCATGGTGGAGGGAGCCTCTAAACAGCCCAGTTTGGGCAAATTCATGGTGGAGGGAGCCTCTAAAAACCCCAGTTTGGGCAAATTCATGGTGGAGGGAGCCTCTAAAAACCCCAGTTTGGCCATATTCATGGTGGAGGGAGCCTCTAAAAACCACAGTTTGGCCAAATTTATGGTGGAGGGAGCCTCTAAAAACCACAGTTTGGACCAATTCATGGTGGAGGGAACCTCTAAAAACCCCAGTTTGGCCAAATTCATGGTGGAGGGAGCCTCTAAAAACCACAGTTTGGCCAAATTCATGGTGGAGGGAGCCTCTAAATACCCCAGTTTGGACCAATTCATGGTGGAGGGAGCCTCTAAAAACCCCAGTTTGGACCAATTCATGGTGGAGGGAGCCTCTAACCAGCCCAGTTTGGACAAATTCATAGTGGAGGGAGCCTCTAAACAGCCAAGTTTTGGACCAATTCATGGTGGAGGGAGCCTCTAAAAACCGTAGTTTGGCCAAATTCATGGTGGAGGGAGCCTCTAAAAACCACAGTTTGGCCAAATTCATGGTGGAGGGAGCCTCTAAAAAAACCCAGATTGGACCAATTCATGGTGGAGGGAGCCTCTAAAAACCCCAGTTTGGCCAAATTCATGGTGGAGGGAGCCTCTAAAAACCACAGTTTGGCCAAATTCATGGTGGAGGGAGCCTCTAAAAAAACCCAGTTTGGACCAATTCATGGTGGAGGGAGCCTCTAAAAACCCCAATTTGGACCAATTCATGGTGGAGGGAGCCTCTAAACAGCCCAGTTTGGACCAATTCATGGTGGAGGGAACCTCTAAAAACCCCAGTTTGGACCAATTCATGGTGGAGGGAGCCTCTAAAAACCCCAGTTTGGCCAAATTCATGGTGGAGGGAGCCTCTAAAAACCACAGTTTGGCCAAATTCATGGTGGAGGGAGCCTCTAAAAACCCCAGTTTGGACCAATTCATGGTGGAGGGAGCCTCTAAAAACCCCAGTTTGGACCAATTCATGGTGGAGGGAGCCTCTAAACAGCCCAGTTTGGACCAATTCATGGTGGAGGGAGCCTCTAAACAGCCCAGTTTGGACCAATTCATGGTGGAGGAAGCCTCTAAACAGCCCAGTTTGGGCAAATTCATGGTGGAGGGAGCCTCTAACCAGCCCAGTTTGGACCAATTTATGGTGGAGGGAGCCTCTAAACAGCCAAGTTTTGGGAAATTCATGGTGGAGGGAGCCTCTAAAAACCACAGTTTGGCCAAATTCATGGTGGAGGGAGCCTCTAAAAACCCCAGTTTGGACCAATTCATGGTGGAGGGAGCCTCTAAAAACCCAAGTTTGGACCAATTCATGGTGGAGGGAGCCTCTAAACAGCCCAGTTTGCACCAATTCATGGTGGAGGGAGCCTCTAAAAACCCCAGTTTGGACCAATTCATGGTGGAGGGAGCCTCTAAAAACCCAGTTTGGCCAAATTCATGGTGGAGGGAGCCTCTTAAAACCACAGTTTGGCTAAATTCATGGTGGAGGGAGCCTCTAAAAACCCCAGTTTGGACCAATTCATGGTGGAGGGAGCCTCTAAAAACCCCAGTTTGGACCAACTCATGGTGGAGGGAGCCTCTAACCAGTCCAATTTGGACCAATTCATGGTGGAGGGAGCCTCTAACCAGCCCAGTTTGGACCAATTCATGGTGGAGGGAGCCTCTAAACAGCCAAGTTTTGGGAAATTCATGGTGGAGGGAGCCTCTAAAAAACCCAGTTTGGACCAATTCATGGTGGAGAGAACCTCTAAAAACCCCAGTTTGGCCAAATTCATGGTGGACGGAGCCTCTAAAAACCACAGTTTGGCCAAATTCATGGTGGAGGGAGCCTCTAAAAACCCCAGTTTGGACCAATTCATGGTGGAGGGAGCCTCTAACCAGCCCAGTTTGGACCAATTCATGGTGGAGGGAGCCTCTAAACAGCCCAGTTTGGACCAATTCATGGTGGAGGGAGCCTCTAAACAGCCCAGTTTGGGCAAATTCATGGTGGAGGGAGCCTCTAACCAGCCCAGTTTGGACAAATTCATGGTGGAGGGAGCCTCTAAATACCCCAGTTTGGCCAAATTCATGGTGGAGGGAGACTCTAAAAACCACAGTTTGGCCAAATTCATGGTGGAGGGAGCCTCTAAAAACCCCAGTTTGGACCAATTCATGGTGGAGGGAGCCTCTAAAAACCCCAGTTTGGACCAATTCATGGTGGAGGGAGCCTCTAAACAGCCCAGTATGGGCAAATTCATGGTGGAGGGAGCCTCTAACCAGCCCAGTTTAGACAAATTCATGGTGGAGGGAGCCTCTAAACAGCCAAGTTTTGGACCAATTCATGGTGGAGGGAGCCTCTAAAAACCCCAGTTTGGACCAATTCATGGTGGAGGGAGCCTCTAAAAACCACAGTTTGGCCAAATTCATGGTGGAGAGAGCCTCTAAAAAACCCCAGTTTGGCACAATTCATGGTGGAGGGAGCCTCTAAAAACCCCAGTTTGGACCAATTCATGGTGGAGGGAGCCTCTAAACAGCCCAGTTTGGACCAATTCATGGTGGAGGGAGCCTCTAAAAACCCCAGTTTGGACCAATTCATGGTGGAGGGAGCCTCTAAAAACCCCAGTTTTGGCAAATTCATGGTGGAGGGAGCCTCTAAACAGCAGAGTTTTGGGAAATTCATGGTGGAGGGAGCCTCTAAAAACCCCAATTTGGGCAAATTCATGGTGGAGGGAGCCTCTAACCAACCCAGTTTGGACAAATTCATGGTGGAGGGAGCCTCTAAACAGCCAAGTTTCTGGAAATTCATGGTGGAGGGAGCCTCTAAAAACCCCAGTTTGGGCAAATTCATGGTGGAGGGAGACTCTAAAAACCACAGTTTGGCCAAATTCATGGTGGATGGATCCTCTAAAAACCACAGTTTGGCCAAATTTATGGTGGAGGGAGCCTCTAAAAACCACAGTTTGGACCAATTCATGGTGGAGGGAACCTCTAAAAACCCCAGTTTGGCCAAATTCATGGTGGAGGGAGCCTCTAAAAACCACAGTTTGGCCAAATTCATGGTGGAGGGAGCCTCTAAATACCCCAGTTTGGACCAATTCATGGTGGAGGGAGCCTCTAAAAACCCCAGTTTGGACCAATTCATGGTGGAGGGAGCCTCTAACCAGCCCAGTTTGGCCAAATTCATGGTGGAGGGAGCCTCTAAAAACCACAGTTTGGCCAAATTCATAGTGGAGGGAGCCTCTAAAAAAACCCAGTTTGGACCAATTCATGGTGGAGGGAGCCTCTAAAAACCCCAGTTTGGACCAATTCATGGTGGAGGGAGCCTCTAAAAACCACAGTTTGGACCAAGTCATGGTGGAGGGAGCCTCTAAAAACCCCAGTTTGGACCAATTCATGGTGGAGGGAGCCTCTAAAAACCCCAGTTTGGACCAATTCATGGTGGAGGGAGCCTCTAAACAGCCCAGTTTGGACCAATTCATGGTGGAGGGAGCCTCTAAAAACCCCAGTTTGGACCAATTCATGGTGGAGGGAGCCTCTAAAAACCCCAGTTATGGCAAATTCATGGTGGAGGGAGACTCTAAACAGCAGAGTTTTGGGAAATTCATGGTGGAGGGAGTCTCTAAAAACCCCAATTTGGGCAAATTCATGGTGGAGGGAGCCTCTAACCAGCCCATTTTGGACAAATTCATGGTGGAGGGAGCCTCTAAACAGCCAAGTTTCTGGAAATTCATGGTGGAGGGAGCCTCTAAAAACCCCAGTTTGGGCAAATTCATGGTGGAGGGAGACTCTAAAAACCACTGTTTGGCCAAATTCATGGTGGAGGGAGCCTCTAAAAACCACAGTTTGGCCAAATTTATGGTGGAGGGAGCCTCTAAAAACCACAGTTTGGACCAATTCATGGTGGAGGGAACCTCTAAAAACCCCAGTTTGGCCAAATTCATGGTGGAGGGAGCCTCTAAAAACCCCAGTTTGGACCAATTCATGGTGGAGGGAGCCTCTAAATACCCCAGTTTGGACTAATTCATGGTGGAGGGAGCCTCTAAAAACCCCAGTTTGGACCAATTCATGGTGGAGGGAGCCTCTAAAAACCCTAATTTGGCCAAATTCATGGTGGAGGGAGCCTCTAAAAACCACAGTTTGGCCAAATTCATGGTGGAGGGAGCCTCTAAAAAAACCCAGTTTGGACCAATTCATGGTGGAGGGAGCCTCTAAAAACCACAGTTTGGACCAATTCATGGTGGAGGGAGCCTCTAAACAGCCCAGTTTGCACCAATTCATGGTGGAGGGAGCCTCTAAAAACCCCAGTTTGGACCAATTCATGGTGGAGGGAGCCTCTAAAAACCCTAGTTTGGCCAAATTCATGGTGGAGGGAGCCTCTAAAAACCACAGTTTGGCCAAATTCATGGTGGAGGGAGCCTCTAAAAAAACCCAGTTTGGACCAATTCATGGTGGAGGGAGCCTCTAAAAACCCCAGTTTGGACCAATTCATGGTGGAGGGAGCCTCTAAACAGCCCAGTTTGGACCAATTCATGGTGGAGGGAGCCTCTAAAAACCCCAGTTTGGACCAATTCATGGTGGAGGGAGCCTCTAAAAACCCGTTTGGCCAAATTCATGGTGGAGGGAGCCTCTAAAAACCACAGTTTGGCCAAATTCATGGTGGAGGGAGCCTCTAAAAACCCCAGTTTGGACCAATTCATGGTGGAGGGAGCCTCTAAAAACCCCAGTTTGGACCAATTCATGGTGGAGGGAGCCTCTAACCAGCCCAGTTTGGACCTATTCATGGTGGAGGGAGCCTCTAAACAGCCCAGTTTGGACCAATTCATGGTGGAGGAAGCCTCTAAACAGCCCAGTTTGGGCAAATTCATGGTGGAGGGAGCCTCTAACCAGCCCAGTTTGGACCAATTCATGGTGGAGGGAGCCTCTAAACAGCCATGTTTTGGGAAATTCATGGTGGAGGGAGCCTCTAAAAACCCCAGTTTGGACCAATTCATGGTGGAGGGAGCCTCTAAAAACCCCAGTTTGGACCAATTCATGGTGGAGGGAGCCTCTAAAAACCACAGTTTGGCCAAATTCATGGTGGAGAGAGCCTCTAACCAGCCCAGTTTGGACCAATTCATGGTGGAGGGAGCCTCTAAACAGCCAAGTTTTGGGAAATTCATGGTGGAGGGAGCCTCTAAAAACCCCAGTTTGGGCAAATTCATGGTGGAGGGAGCCTCTAACCAGCCCAGTTTGGACCAATTCATGGTGGAGGGAGCCTCTAAACAGCCAAGTTTTGGGAAATTCATGGTGGAGGGAGCCTCTAAAAACCCCAGTTTGGGCCAATTCATGGTGGAGGGAGCCTCTAACCAGCCCAGTTTGGACCAATTCATGGTGGAGGGAGCCTCTAAACAGCCAAGTTTTGGGAAATTCATGGTGGAGGTAGCCTCTAAAAACCCCAGTTTGGGCAAATTCATGGTGGAGGGAGCCTCTAACCAGCCCAGTTTGGACCAATTCATGGTGGAGGGAGCCTCTAAAAACCCCAGTTTGGCCAAATTCATGGTGGAGGGAGCCTCTAAAAACCACAGTTTGGCCAAATTCATGGTGGAGGGAGCCTCTAAACAGCCCAGTTTGGGCAAATTCATGGTGGAGGAAGCCTCTAAAAACCACAGTTTGGCCAAATTCATGTTGGAGGGAGCCTCTAACCAGCCCAGTTTGGACCAATTCATGGTGGAGGGAGCCTCTAAACAGCCAAGTTTGGGCAAATTCATGGTGGAGGGGGCCTCTAACCAGCCCAGTTTGGACCAATTCATGGTGGAGGGAGCCTCTAAACAGCCAAGTTTTGGGAAATTCATGGTGGAGGGAGCCTCTATAAACCCCAGTTTGGCCAAATTCATGGTGGAGGGAGCCTCTAAAAACCACAGTTTGGCCAAATTTATGGTGGAGGGAGCCTCTAAAAACCCCAGTTTGGACCAATTCATGGTGGAGGGAGCCTCTAAAAACCCCAGTTTGGACCAATTCATGGTGGAGGGAGCCTCTAAACAGCCCAGTTTGGACCAATTCATGGTGGAGGGAGCCTCTAAACAGCCCAGTTTGGGCAAATTCATGGTGGAGGGAGCCTCTAACCAGCCCAGTTTGGACAAATTCATGGTGGAGGGAGCCTCTAAACAGCCAAGTTGTGGACCAATTCATGGTGGAGGGAGCCTCTAAAAACCACAGTTTGGCCAAATTCATGGTGGAGGGAGCCTCTAAAAAACCCCAGTTTGGACCAATTCATGGTGAAGGGAGCCTCTAAAAACCCCAATTTGGACCAATTCATGGTGGAGGGAGCCTCTAAACAGCCCAGTTTGGACCAATTCATGGTGGAGGGAGCCTCTAAAAACCCCAGTTTGGACCAATTCATGGTGGAGGGAGCCTCTAAAAACCCCAGTTTGGACCAATTCATGGTGGAGGGAGCCTCTAAAAACCCCAGTTTTGGCAAATTCATGGTGGAGGGAGCCTCTAAACTGCCAAGTTTTGGGAAATTCATGGTGGAGGGAGCCTCTAAAATCCCCAATTTGGGCAAATTCATGGTGGAGGGAGCCTCTAACCGGCCCAGTTTGGACAAATTCATGGTGGAGGGAGCCTCTAAACAGCCAAGTTTTGGGAAATTCATGGTGGAGGGAGCCTCTAAAAACCCCAGTTTGGGCAAATTCATGGTGGAGGGAGACTCTAAAAACCACAGTTTGGCCAAATTCATGGTGGAGGGAGCCTCTAAAAACCCCAGTTTGGCCAAATTCATGGTGGAGGGAGCCTCTAACCAGCCCAGTTTGGACCAATTCATGGTGGAGGGAGCCTCTAAACAGCCCAGTTTGGACCAATTCATGGTGGAGGAAGCCTCTAAACAGCCCAGTTTGGGCAAATTCATGGTGGAGGGAGCCTCTAACCAGCCCAGTTTGGACCAATTCATGGTGGAGGGAGCCTCTAAAAACCCCAATTTGGAACAATTCATGGTGGAGGGAGCCTCTAAAAACCACACTTTGGCCAAATTCATGGTGGAGGGAGCCTCTAACCAGCCCAGTTTGGACCAATTCATGGTGGAGGGAGCCTCTAAACAGCCAAGTTTTGGGAAATTCATGGTGGAGGGAGCCTCTAAAAACCCCAGTTTGGGCAAATTCATGGTGGAGGGAGCCTCTAACCAGCCCAGTTTGGACCAATTCATGGTGGAGGGAGCCTCTAAAAACCCCAGTTTGGCCAAATTCATGGTGGAGGGAGCCTCTAAAAACCACAGTTTGGCCAAATTCATGGTGGAGGGAGCCTCTAAACAGCCCAGTTTGGGCAAATTCATGGTGGAGGAAGCCTCTAAAAACCACAGTTTGGCCAAATTCATGTTGGAGGGAGCCTCTAACCAGCCCAGTTTGGACCAATTCATGGTGGAGGGAGCCTCTAAACAGCCAAGTTTGGGCAAATTCATGGTGGAGGGGGCCTCTAACCAGCCCAGTTTGGACCAATTCATGGTGGAGGGAGCCTCTAAACAGCCAAGTTTTGGGAAATTCATGGTGGAGGGAGCCTCTATAAACCCCAGTTTGGCCAAATTCATGGTGGAGGGAGCCTCTAAAAACCACAGTTTGGCCAAATTTATGGTGGAGGGAGCCTCTAAAAACCCCAGTTTGGACCAATTCATGGTGGAGGGAGCCTCTAAAAACCCCAGTTTGGACCAATTCATGGTGGAGGGAGCCTCTAAACAGCCCAGTTTGGACCAATTCATGGTGGAGGGAGCCTCTAAACAGCCCAGTTTGGGCAAATTCATGGTGGAGGGAGCCTCTAACCAGCCCAGTTTGGACAAATTCATGGTGGAGGGAGCCTCTAAACAGCCAAGTTGTGGACCAATTCATGGTGGAGGGAGCCTCTAAAAACCACAGTTTGGCCAAATTCATGGTGGAGGGAGCCTCTAAAAAAACCCAGTTTGGACCAATTCATGGTGGAGGGAGCCTCTAAAAACCCCAATTTGGACCAATTCATGGTGGAGGGAGCCTCTAAACAGCCCAGTTTGGACCAATTCATGGTGGAGGGAGCCTCTAAAAACCCCAGTTTGGACCAATTCATGGTGGAGGGAGCCTCTAAGAACCACAGTTTGGCCAAATTCATGGTGGAGGGAGCCTCTAAAAAACCCCAGTTTGGACCAATTCATGGTGGAGGGAGCCTCTAAAAACCCCAGTTTGGACCAATTCATGGTGGAGGGAGCCTCTAAACAGCCCAGTTTGGACCAATTCATGGTGGAGGGAGCCTCTAAAAACCCCAGTTTGGACCAATTCATGGTGGAGGGAGCCTCTAACCGGCCCAATTTGGGCAAATTCATGGTGGAGGGAGCCTCTAACCGGCCCAGTTTGGACAAATTCATGGTGGAGGGAGCCTCTAAACAGCCAAGTTTTGGGAAATTCATGGTGGAGGGAGCCTCTAAAAACCCCAGTTTGGGCAAATTCATGGTGGAGGGAGACTCTAAAAACCACAGTTTGGCCAAATTCATGGTGGAGGGAGCCTCTAAAAACCACAGTTTGGCCAAATTTATGGTGGAGGGAGCCTCTAAAAACCACAGTTTGGACCAATTCATGGTGGAGGGAGCCTCTAAAAACCCCAGTTTGGACCAATTCATGGTGGAGGGAGCCTCTATAAACCCCAGTTTGGACCAATTCATGGTGGAGGGAGCCTCTAAACAGCCCAGTTTGGACCAATTCATGGTGGAGGGAGCCTCTAAACAGCCCAGTTTGGGCAAATTCATGGTGGAGGGAGCCTCTAACCAGCCCAGTTTGGACCAATTCATGGTGGAGGGAGCCTCTAAACAGCCAAGTTTTGGACCAATTCATGGTGGAGGGAGCCTCTAAAAACCCCAGTTTGGCCAAATTCATGGTGGAGGGAGCCTCTAAAATCCACAGTTTGGCCAAATTCATGGTGGAGGGAGCCTCTAAAAAAACCCAGTTTGGACCAATTCATGGTGGAGGGAGCCTCTAAAAACCACAGTTTGGCCAAATTTATGGTGGAGGGAGCCTCTAAAAACCCCAGTTTGGACCAATTCATGGTGGAGGGAGCCTCTAAAAACCCCAGTTTGGACCAATTCATGGTGGAGGGAGCCTCTAACCAGCCCAGTTTGGACCAATTCATGGTGGAGGGAGCCTCTATACAGCCCAGTTTGGACCAATTCATGGTGGAGGAAGCCTCTAAACAGCCCAGTTTGGGCAAATTCATGGTGGAGGGAGCCTCTAACCAGCCCAGTTTGGACCAATTCATGGTGGAGGGAGCCTCTAAAAACCCCAGTTTGGACCAATTCATGGTGGAGGGAGCCTTTAAAAACCACAGTTTGGCCAAATTCATGGTGGAGGGTGCCTCTAACCAGCCCAGTTTGGACCAATTCATGGTGGAGGGAGCCTCTAAACAGCCAAGTTTTGGGAAATTCATGGTGGAGGGAGCCTCCAAAAACCCCAGTTTGGGCAAATTCATGGTGGAAGGAGCCTCTAACCAGCCCAGTTTGGACCAATTCATGGTGGAGGGAGCCTCTAAACAGCCAAGTTTTGGGAAATTCATGGTGGAGGGAGCCTTTAACCAGCCCAGTTTGGACCAATTCATGGTGGAGGGAGCCTCTAAACAGCCAAGTTTTGGGAAATTCATGGTGGAGGTAGCCTCTAAAAACCCCAGTTTGGGCAAATTCATGGTGGAGGGAGCCTCTAACCAGCCCAGTTTGGACCAATTCATGGTGGAGGGAGCCTCTAAAAACCCCAGTTTGGCCAAATTCATGGTGGAGGGAGCCTCTAAAAACCACAGTTTGGCCAAATTCATGGTGGAGGGAGCCTCTAAACAGCCCAGTTTGGGCAAATTCATGGTGGAGGGAGCCTCTAAAAACCCCAGTTTGGGCAAATTCATGGTGGAGGGAGCCTCTAAAAACCCCAGTTTGGCCATATTCATGGTGGAGGGAGCCTCTAAAAACCACAGTTTGGCCAAATTTATGGTGGAGGGAGCCTCTAAAAACCACAGTTTGGACCAATTCATGGTGGAGGGAACCTCTAAAAACCCCAGTTTGGCCAAATTCATGGTGGAGGGAGCCTCTAAAAACCACAGTTTGGCCAAATTCATGGTGGAGGGAGCCTCTAAATACCCCAGTTTGGACCAATTCATGGTGGAGGGAGCCTCTAAAAACCCCAGTTTGGACCAATTCATGGTGGAGGGAGCCTCTAACCAGCCCAGTTTGGACAAATTCATAGTGGAGGGAGCCTCTAAACAGCCAAGTTTTGGACCAATTCATGGTGGAGGGAGCCTCTAAAAACCGTAGTTTGGCCAAATTCATGGTGGAGGGAGCCTCTAAAAACCACAGTTTGGCCAAATTCATGGTGGAGGGAGCCTCTAAAAAAACCCAGATTGGACCAATTCATGGTGGAGGGAGCCTCTAAAAACCCCAGTTTGGCCAAATTCATGGTGGAGGGAGCCTCTAAAAACCACAGTTTGGCCAAATTCATGGTGGAGGGAGCCTCTAAAAAAACCCAGTTTGGACCAATTCATGGTGGAGGGAGCCTCTAAAAACCCCAATTTGGACCAATTCATGGTGGAGGGAGCCTCTAAACAGCCCAGTTTGGACCAATTCATGGTGGAGGGAACCTCTAAAAACCCCAGTTTGGACCAATTCATGGTGGAGGGAGCCTCTAAAAACCCCAGTTTGGCCAAATTCATGGTGGAGGGAGCCTCTAAAAACCACAGTTTGGCCAAATTCATGGTGGAGGGAGCCTCTAAAAACCCCAGTTTGGACCAATTCATGGTGGAGGGAGCCTCTAAAAACCCCAGTTTGGACCAATTCATGGTGGAGGGAGCCTCTAAACAGCCCAGTTTGGACCAATTCATGGTGGAGGGAGCCTCTAAACAGCCCAGTTTGGACCAATTCATGGTGGAGGAAGCCTCTAAACAGCCCAGTTTGGGCAAATTCATGGTGGAGGGAGCCTCTAACCAGCCCAGTTTGGACCAATTTATGGTGGAGGGAGCCTCTAAACAGCCAAGTTTTGGGAAATTCATGGTGGAGGGAGCCTCTAAAAACCACAGTTTGGCCAAATTCATGGTGGAGGGAGCCTCTAAAAACCCCAGTTTGGACCAATTCATGGTGGAGGGAGCCTCTAAAAACCCAAGTTTGGACCAATTCATGGTGGAGGGAGCCTCTAAACAGCCCAGTTTGCACCAATTCATGGTGGAGGGAGCCTCTAAAAACCCCAGTTTGGACCAATTCATGGTGGAGGGAGCCTCTAAAAACCCCAGTTTGGCCAAATTCATGGTGGAGGGAGCCTCTTAAAACCACAGTTTGGCTAAATTCATGGTGGAGGGAGCCTCTAAAAACCCCAGTTTGGACCAATTCATGGTGGAGGGAGCCTCTAAAAACCCCAGTTTGGACCAACTCATGGTGGAGGGAGCCTCTAACCAGTCCAATTTGGACCAATTCATGGTGGAGGGAGCCTCTAACCAGCCCAGTTTGGACCAATTCATGGTGGAGGGAGCCTCTAAACAGCCAAGTTTTGGGAAATTCATGGTGGAGGGAGCCTCTAAAAAACCCAGTTTGGACCAATTCATGGTGGAGAGAACCTCTAAAAACCCCAGTTTGGCCAAATTCATGGTGGACGGAGCCTCTAAAAACCACAGTTTGGCCAAATTCATGGTGGAGGGAGCCTCTAAAAACCCCAGTTTGGACCAATTCATGGTGGAGGGAGCCTCTAACCAGCCCAGTTTGGACCAATTCATGGTGGAGGGAGCCTCTAAACAGCCCAGTTTGGACCAATTCATGGTGGAGGGAGCCTCTAAACAGCCCAGTTTGGGCAAATTCATGGTGGAGGGAGCCTCTAACCAGCCCAGTTTGGACAAATTCATGGTGGAGGGAGCCTCTAAATACCCCAGTTTGGCCAAATTCATGGTGGAGGGAGACTCTAAAAACCACAGTTTGGCCAAATTCATGGTGGAGGGAGCCTCTAAAAACCCCAGTTTGGACCAATTCATGGTGGAGGGAGCCTCTAAAAACCCCAGTTTGGACCAATTCATGGTGGAGGGAGCCTCTAAACAGCCCAGTATGGGCAAATTCATGGTGGAGGGAGCCTCTAACCAGCCCAGTTTAGACAAATTCATGGTGGAGGGAGCCTCTAAACAGCCAAGTTTTGGACCAATTCATGGTGGAGGGAGCCTCTAAAAACCCCAGTTTGGACCAATTCATGGTGGAGGGAGCCTCTAAAAACCACAGTTTGGCCAAATTCATGGTGGAGAGAGCCTCTAAAAAACCCCAGTTTGGCACAATTCATGGTGGAGGGAGCCTCTAAAAACCCCAGTTTGGACCAATTCATGGTGGAGGGAGCCTCTAAACAGCCCAGTTTGGACCAATTCATGGTGGAGGGAGCCTCTAAAAACCCCAGTTTGGACCAATTCATGGTGGAGGGAGCCTCTAAAAACCCCAGTTTTGGCAAATTCATGGTGGAGGGAGCCTCTAAACAGCAGAGTTTTGGGAAATTCATGGTGGAGGGAGCCTCTAAAAACCCCAATTTGGGCAAATTCATGGTGGAGGGAGCCTCTAACCAACCCAGTTTGGACAAATTCATGGTGGAGGGAGCCTCTAAACAGCCAAGTTTCTGGAAATTCATGGTGGAGGGAGCCTCTAAAAACCCCAGTTTGGGCAAATTCATGGTGGAGGGAGACTCTAAAAACCACAGTTTGGCCAAATTCATGGTGGATGGATCCTCTAAAAACCACAGTTTGGCCAAATTTATGGTGGAGGGAGCCTCTAAAAACCACAGTTTGGACCAATTCATGGTGGAGGGAACCTCTAAAAACCCCAGTTTGGCCAAATTCATGGTGGAGGGAGCCTCTAAAAACCACAGTTTGGCCAAATTCATGGTGGAGGGAGCCTCTAAATACCCCAGTTTGGACCAATTCATGGTGGAGGGAGCCTCTAAAAACCCCAGTTTGGACCAATTCATGGTGGAGGGAGCCTCTAACCAGCCCAGTTTGGCCAAATTCATGGTGGAGGGAGCCTCTAAACAGCCAAGTTTCTGGAAATTCATGGTGGAGGGAGCCTCTAAAAACCCCAGTTTGGGCAAATTCATGGTGGAGGGAGACTCTAAAAACCACAGTTTGGCCAAATTCATGGTGGATGGATCCTCTAAAAACCACAGTTTGGCCAAATTTATGGTGGAGGGAGCCTCTAAAAACCACAGTTTGGACCAATTCATGGTGGAGGGAACCTCTAAAAACCCCAGTTTGGCCAAATTCATGGTGGAGGGAGCCTCTAAAAACCACAGTTTGGCCAAATTCATGGTGGAGGGAGCCTCTAAATACCCCAGTTTGGACCAATTCATGGTGGAGGGAGCCTCTAAAAACCCCAGTTTGGACCAATTCATGGTGGAGGGAGCCTCTAACCAGCCCAGTTTGGCCAAATTCATGGTGGAGGGAGCCTCTAAAAACCACAGTTTGGCCAAATTCATAGTGGAGGGAGCCTCTAAAAAAACCCAGTTTGGACCAATTCATGGTGGAGGGAGCCTCTAAAAACCCCAGTTTGGACCAATTCATGGTGGAGGGAGCCTCTAAAAACCACAGTTTGGACCAAGTCATGGTGGAGGGAGCCTCTAAAAACCCCAGTTTGGACCAATTCATGGTGGAGGGAGCCTCTAAAAACCCCAGTTTGGACCAATTCATGGTGGAGGGAGCCTCTAAACAGCCCAGTTTGGACCAATTCATGGTGGAGGGAGCCTCTAAAAACCCCAGTTTGGACCAATTCATGGTGGAGGGAGCCTCTAAAAACCCCAGTTATGGCAAATTCATGGTGGAGGGAGACTCTAAACAGCAGAGTTTTGGGAAATTCATGGTGGAGGGAGTCTCTAAAAACCCCAATTTGGGCAAATTCATGGTGGAGGGAGCCTCTAACCAGCCCATTTTGGACAAATTCATGGTGGAGGGAGCCTCTAAACAGCCAAGTTTCTGGAAATTCATGGTGGAGGGAGCCTCTAAAAACCCCAGTTTGGGCAAATTCATGGTGGAGGGAGACTCTAAAAACCACTGTTTGGCCAAATTCATGGTGGAGGGAGCCTCTAAAAACCACAGTTTGGCCAAATTTATGGTGGAGGGAGCCTCTAAAAACCACAGTTTGGACCAATTCATGGTGGAGGGAACCTCTAAAAACCCCAGTTTGGCCAAATTCATGGTGGAGGGAGCCTCTAAAAACCCCAGTTTGGACCAATTCATGGTGGAGGGAGCCTCTAAATACCCCAGTTTGGACTAATTCATGGTGGAGGGAGCCTCTAAAAACCCCAGTTTGGACCAATTCATGGTGGAGGGAGCCTCTAAAAACCCTAATTTGGCCAAATTCATGGTGGAGGGAGCCTCTAAAAACCACAGTTTGGCCAAATTCATGGTGGAGGGAGCCTCTAAAAAAACCCAGTTTGGACCAATTCATGGTGGAGGGAGCCTCTAAAAACCACAGTTTGGACCAATTCATGGTGGAGGGAGCCTCTAAACAGCCCAGTTTGCACCAATTCATGGTGGAGGGAGCCTCTAAAAACCCCAGTTTGGACCAATTCATGGTGGAGGGAGCCTCTAAAAACCCTAGTTTGGCCAAATTCATGGTGGAGGGAGCCTCTAAAAACCACAGTTTGGCCAAATTCATGGTGGAGGGAGCCTCTAAAAAAACCCAGTTTGGACCAATTCATGGTGGAGGGAGCCTCTAAAAACCCCAGTTTGGACCAATTCATGGTGGAGGGAGCCTCTAAACAGCCCAGTTTGGACCAATTCATGGTGGAGGGAGCCTCTAAAAACCCCAGTTTGGACCAATTCATGGTGGAGGGAGCCTCTAAAAACCCGTTTGGCCAAATTCATGGTGGAGGGAGCCTCTAAAAACCACAGTTTGGCCAAATTCATGGTGGAGGGAGCCTCTAAAAACCCCAGTTTGGACCAATTCATGGTGGAGGGAGCCTCTAAAAACCCCAGTTTGGACCAATTCATGGTGGAGGGAGCCTCTAACCAGCCCAGTTTGGACCTATTCATGGTGGAGGGAGCCTCTAAACAGCCCAGTTTGGACCAATTCATGGTGGAGGAAGCCTCTAAACAGCCCAGTTTGGGCAAATTCATGGTGGAGGGAGCCTCTAACCAGCCCAGTTTGGACCAATTCATGGTGGAGGGAGCCTCTAAACAGCCATGTTTTGGGAAATTCATGGTGGAGGGAGCCTCTAAAAACCCCAGTTTGGACCAACTCATGGTGGAGGGAGCCTCTAAAAACCCCAGTTTGGACCAATTCATGGTGGAGGGAGCCTCTAAAAACCACAGTTTGGCCAAATTCATGGTGGAGGGAGCCTCTAACCAGCCCAGTTTGGACCAATTCATGGTGGAGGGAGCCTCTAAACAGCCAAGTTTTGGGAAATTCATGGTGGAGGGAGCCTCTAAAAACCCCAGTTTGGGCCAATTCATGGTGGAGGGAGCCTCTAACCAGCCCAGTTTGGACCAATTCATGGTGGAGGGAGCCTCTAAACAGCCAAGTTTTGGGAAATTCATGGTGGAGGTAGCCTCTAAAAACCCCAGTTTGGGCAAATTCATGGTGGAGGGAGCCTCTAACCAGCCCAGTTTGGACCAATTCATGGTGGAGGGAGCCTCTAAAAACCCCAGTTTGGCCAAATTCATGGTGGAGGGAGCCTCTAAAAACCACAGTTTGGCCAAATTCATGGTGGAGGGAGCCTCTAAACAGCCCAGTTTGGGCAAATTCATGGTGGAGGAAGCCTCTAAAAACCACAGTTTGGCCAAATTCATGTTGGAGGGAGCCTCTAACCAGCCCAGTTTGGACCAATTCATGGTGGAGGGAGCCTCTAAACAGCCAAGTTTGGGCAAATTCATGGTGGAGGGGGCCTCTAACCAGCCCAGTTTGGACCAATTCATGGTGGAGGGAGCCTCTAAACAGCCAAGTTTTGGGAAATTCATGGTGGAGGGAGCCTCTATAAACCCCAGTTTGGCCAAATTCATGGTGGAGGGAGCCTCTAAAAACCACAGTTTGGCCAAATTTATGGTGGAGGGAGCCTCTAAAAACCCCAGTTTGGACCAATTCATGGTGGAGGGAGCCTCTAAAAACCCCAGTTTGGACCAATTCATGGTGGAGGGAGCCTCTAAACAGCCCAGTTTGGACCAATTCATGGTGGAGGGAGCCTCTAAACAGCCCAGTTTGGGCAAATTCATGGTGGAGGGAGCCTCTAACCAGCCCAGTTTGGACAAATTCATGGTGGAGGGAGCCTCTAAACAGCCAAGTTGTGGACCAATTCATGGTGGAGGGAGCCTCTAAAAACCCAAGTTTGGCCAAATTCATGGTGGAGGGAGCCTCTAAAAACCACAGTTTGGCCAAATTCATGGTGGAGGGAGCCTCTAAAAAACCCCAGTTTGGACCAATTCATGGTGAAGGGAGCCTCTAAAAACCCCAATTTGGACCAATTCATGGTGGAGGGAGCCTCTAAACAGCCCAGTTTGGACCAATTCATGGTGGAGGGAGCCTCTAAAAACCCCAGTTTGGACCAATTCATGGTGGAGGGAGCCTCTAAAAACCCCAGTTTGGACCAATTCATGGTGGAGGGAGCCTCTAAAAACCCCAGTTTTGGCAAATTCATGGTGGAGGGAGCCTCTAAACTGCCAAGTTTTGGGAAATTCATGGTGGAGGGAGCCTCTAAAATCCCCAATTTGGGCAAATTCATGGTGGAGGGAGCCTCTAACCGGCCCAGTTTGGACAAATTCATGGTGGAGGGAGCCTCTAAACAGCCAAGTTTTGGGAAATTCATGGTGGAGGGAGCCTCTAAAAACCCCAGTTTGGGCAAATTCATGGTGGAGGGAGACTCTAAAAACCACAGTTTGGCCAAATTCATGGTGGAGGGAGCCTCTAAAAACCCCAGTTTGGCCAAATTCATGGTGGAGGGAGCCTCTAACCAGCCCAGTTTGGACCAATTCATGGTGGAGGGAGCCTCTAAACAGCCCAGTTTGGACCAATTCATGGTGGAGGAAGCCTCTAAACAGCCCAGTTTGGGCAAATTCATGGTGGAGGGAGCCTCTAACCAGCCCAGTTTGGACCAATTCATGGTGGAGGGAGCCTCTAAAAACCCCAATTTGGAACAATTCATGGTGGAGGGAGCCTCTAAAAACCACACTTTGGCCAAATTCATGGTGGAGGGAGCCTCTAACCAGCCCAGTTTGGACCAATTCATGGTGGAGGGAGCCTCTAAACAGCCAAGTTTTGGGAAATTCATGGTGGAGGGAGCCTCTAAAAACCCCAGTTTGGGCAAATTCATGGTGGAGGGAGCCTCTAACCAGCCCAGTTTGGACCAATTCATGGTGGAGGGAGCCTCTAAAAACCCCAGTTTGGCCAAATTCATGGTGGAGGGAGCCTCTAAAAACCACAGTTTGGCCAAATTCATGGTGGAGGGAGCCTCTAAACAGCCCAGTTTGGGCAAATTCATGGTGGAGGAAGCCTCTAAAAACCACAGTTTGGCCAAATTCATGTTGGAGGGAGCCTCTAACCAGCCCAGTTTGGACCAATTCATGGTGGAGGGAGCCTCTAAACAGCCAAGTTTGGGCAAATTCATGGTGGAGGGGGCCTCTAACCAGCCCAGTTTGGACCAATTCATGGTGGAGGGAGCCTCTAAACAGCCAAGTTTTGGGAAATTCATGGTGGAGGGAGCCTCTATAAACCCCAGTTTGGCCAAATTCATGGTGGAGGGAGCCTCTAAAAACCACAGTTTGGCCAAATTTATGGTGGAGGGAGCCTCTAAAAACCCCAGTTTGGACCAATTCATGGTGGAGGGAGCCTCTAAAAACCCCAGTTTGGACCAATTCATGGTGGAGGGAGCCTCTAAACAGCCCAGTTTGGACCAATTCATGGTGGAGGGAGCCTCTAAACAGCCCAGTTTGGGCAAATTCATGGTGGAGGGAGCCTCTAACCAGCCCAGTTTGGACAAATTCATGGTGGAGGGAGCCTCTAAACAGCCAAGTTGTGGACCAATTCATGGTGGAGGGAGCCTCTAAAAACCACAGTTTGGCCAAATTCATGGTGGAGGGAGCCTCTAAAAAAACCCAGTTTGGACCAATTCATGGTGGAGGGAGCCTCTAAAAACCCCAATTTGGACCAATTCATGGTGGAGGGAGCCTCTAAACAGCCCAGTTTGGACCAATTCATGGTGGAGGGAGCCTCTAAAAACCCCAGTTTGGACCAATTCATGGTGGAGGGAGCCTCTAAGAACCACAGTTTGGCCAAATTCATGGTGGAGGGAGCCTCTAAAAAACCCCAGTTTGGACCAATTCATGGTGGAGGGAGCCTCTAAAAACCCCAGTTTGGACCAATTCATGGTGGAGGGAGCCTCTAAACAGCCCAGTTTGGACCAATTCATGGTGGAGGGAGCCTCTAAAAACCCCAGTTTGGACCAATTCATGGTGGAGGGAGCCTCTAACCGGCCCAATTTGGGCAAATTCATGGTGGAGGGAGCCTCTAACCGGCCCAGTTTGGACAAATTCATGGTGGAGGGAGCCTCTAAACAGCCAAGTTTTGGGAAATTCATGGTGGAGGGAGCCTCTAAAAACCCCAGTTTGGGCAAATTCATGGTGGAGGGAGACTCTAAAAACCACAGTTTGGCCAAATTCATGGTGGAGGGAGCCTCTAAAAACCACAGTTTGGCCAAATTTATGGTGGAGGGAGCCTCTAAAAACCACAGTTTGGACCAATTCATGGTGGAGGGAGCCTCTAAAAACCCCAGTTTGGACCAATTCATGGTGGAGGGAGCCTCTATAAACCCCAGTTTGGACCAATTCATGGTGGAGGGAGCCTCTAAACAGCCCAGTTTGGACCAATTCATGGTGGAGGGAGCCTCTAAACAGCCCAGTTTGGGCAAATTCATGGTGGAGGGAGCCTCTAACCAGCCCAGTTTGGACCAATTCATGGTGGAGGGAGCCTCTAAACAGCCAAGTTTTGGACCAATTCATGGTGGAGGGAGCCTCTAAAAACCCCAGTTTGGCCAAATTCATGGTGGAGGGAGCCTCTAAAATCCACAGTTTGGCCAAATTCATGGTGGAGGGAGCCTCTAAAAAAACCCAGTTTGGACCAATTCATGGTGGAGGGAGCCTCTAAAAACCACAGTTTGGCCAAATTTATGGTGGAGGGAGCCTCTAAAAACCCCAGTTTGGACCAATTCATGGTGGAGGGAGCCTCTAAAAACCCCAGTTTGGACCAATTCATGGTGGAGGGAGCCTCTAACCAGCCCAGTTTGGACCAATTCATGGTGGAGGGAGCCTCTATACAGCCCAGTTTGGACCAATTCATGGTGGAGGAAGCCTCTAAACAGCCCAGTTTGGGCAAATTCATGGTGGAGGGAGCCTCTAACCAGCCCAGTTTGGACCAATTCATGGTGGAGGGAGCCTCTAAAAACCCCAGTTTGGACCAATTCATGGTGGAGGGAGCCTTTAAAAACCACAGTTTGGCCAAATTCATGGTGGAGGGTGCCTCTAACTAGCCCAGTTTGGACCAATTCATGGTGGAGGGAGCCTCTAAACAGCCAAGTTTTGGGAAATTCATGGTGGAGGGAGCCTCCAAAAACCCCAGTTTGGGCAAATTCATGGTGGAAGGAGCCTCTAACCAGCCCAGTTTGGACCAATTCATGGTGGAGGGAGCCTCTAAACAGCCAAGTTTTGGGAAATTCATGGTGGAGGGAGCCTTTAACCAGCCCAGTTTGGACCAATTCATGGTGGAGGGAGCCTCTAAACAGCCAAGTTTTGGGAAATTCATGGTGGAGGTAGCCTCTAAAAACCCCAGTTTGGGCAAATTCATGGTGGAGGGAGCCTCTAACCAGCCCAGTTTGGACCAATTCATGGTGGAGGGAGCCTCTAAAAACCCCAGTTTGGCCAAATTCATGGTGGAGGGAGCCTCTAAAAACCACAGTTTGGCCAAATTCATGGTGGAGGGAGCCTCTAAACAGCCCAGTTTGGGCAAATTCATGGTGGAGGGAGCCTCTAAAAACCACAGTTTGGCCAAATTCATGGTGGAGGGAGCCTCTAACCAGCCCAGTTTGGACCAATTCATGGTGGAGGGAGCCTCTAAACAGCCCAGTTTGGGCAAATTCATGGTGGAGGGGGCCTCTAACCAGCCCAGTTTGGACCAATTCATGGTGGAGGGAGCCTCTAAACAGCCAAGTTTTGGGAAATTCATGGTGGAGGGAGCCTCTATAAACCCCTGTTTGGCCAAATTCATGGTGGAGGGAGCCTCTAAAAACCACAGTTTGGCCAAATTCATGGTGGAGGGAGCCTCTAAAAACCACAGTTTGGCCAAATTCATGGTGGAGGGAGCCTCTAAAAACCCCAGTTTGGACCAATTCATGGTGGAGGGAGCCTCTAAAAACCACAGTTTGGGCAAATTCATGGTGGAGGGAGCCTCTAACTAGCACAGTTGTGGGAAATTCATGGTGGAAGGAGCCTCTAAGCAGCAGAGTTGAGGGAAATCAGGGTGGAGGGAGCCTCTAACCAGCAGAGTTGTGGGAAATCAGGGTGGAGGGAGCCTCTAACCAGCAGAGTTGTGGGAAATCAGGGTGGAGGGAGCCTCTAACCAGCAGAGTTGTGGGAAAACAGGGTGGAGGGAGCCTCTAACCAGCAGAGTTGTGGGAAATCAGGGTGGAGGGAGCCTAGTATTAGCAGAATTGTGCAACGCTTATGGTGGATGAGTATGATGATGCGGAGGAATTGGAGAGGTTGAGCACAGACATGGAGTTTCATGTTGGGGTGCTTTACACAGGTGGGCACGAAAACGAAGGCTCTATCCAGTGGTGGTTCATTTTTATCAAAGTGAGCCGGTCGGCACTCTCAGCTGACAGACGGGTGCGCTTGTCAGTGATGATGCCACCAGCTGCACTGAACACCCTCTCAGATAGGACGCTGGCGGCAGGACAGGACAGCACCTCCAAGGCATATAGGGCAAGTTCAAGCCACAGGTCCAACTTCGACACCCAATACGTGTAGGGCGCAGAGGGATCGGAGAGGACAGCGCTGTGGTCGGAAAGGTATTCCCGCAACATGCGCCTATACTTCTCACGCCTGGTGACACTAGGACCCTCCGTGGCGGCACTTTGGCGAGGGGGTGCCATCAAGGTGTCCCAGACCTTAGACAGTGTGCCCCTCGTTTGTGTGGACCGGTGAGAACTTGGTTGCCTACTGGAGGAACTGCCCTCCCTGCCGCCAACGTCACATGCTGGAAACATCTCCATCATATTCTGCACCAATTGCTTGTGGCAAGCATTGATGCGATTGGCCCTCCCCTCTACCGGAATAAAAGAGGAGATGTTGTTTTTATACCGGGGGTCAAGGATAGCAAAGATCCAGTACTGGTTGTCCTCCATGATTTTGACAATACGCTTGTCGGTTGTAAAGCACCCCAACATGAACTCAGCCATGTCTGCCACAGTGTTAGTTGGCATGACTCCTCTGGCTCCACCAGAAAGTTCAATCTCCATTTCCTCCTCATCGTCCATGTCTACCCATCCGCGCTGCAACAATGGGACGATTCGAAGTTGCCCGGAAGCCTCCTGTATCACCATCACATCATCGGACAACTCTTCTTCCTCCTCCTCCTCCTCCATTAAACGCGATGAAGCGGACAGATGTGTGGACCTACTCTCCAGCTGTGACGGATCGGATGCTATCCCTGACTCCTCTGTGTGATCTGAGTTATCCCTGATGTCAATCAGGGATTCTCTCAGAACACACAAGAGCGGGATTGTAAGGCTCACCATCGCATCCTCAGAGCTCACCCTCCTTGTGGACTCCTCAAAGACCCGTAGGATGTCACAAAGGTCTCTCATCCATGGCCACTCATGGATGAGAAACTGAGGCAGCTGACTTTGTGGCACCCTAGGGTTTTGTAGCTGGTATTCCATCAAAGGTCTCTGCTGCTTAACCACTCTATTCAACATCTGAAACGTTGAGTTCCAGCGTGTGGGGACGTCGCACAAAAGCCGGTGTTGTGGCACATGCAGGCGTTGCTGGAGAGATTTTAAGCTAGCAGCGGCTACTGTCGACTTGCGAAAGTGGGCGCACATGCGCCGCACTTTCACCAGTAGCTCTGGAACATTGGGGTAGCTCTTTAGGAAACGTTGCACCACTAGGTTGAAGACGTGGGCCAGGCATGGAACATGTTGGGTCCGGCAAGCTCCAGAGCTGCTACCAGGTTCCGGCCGTTATCACACACGACCATGCCTGGGCCCAGGTGCAGCGGCTCAAACCATATTGCCATCTCATCGAGGAGGGCATCCCTCACCTCGGAGGCAGTGTGCTGTCTGTCCTCCAAGCTGATCAGCTTCAGCACGGCCTGCTGACGTCTACCAACGCCAGTGCTGCAACGTTTCCAACTCGTAGCTGGGGTCAATCTAACAGCGGAGGAGGAGGCGGTGGCGGAGGAGGAGGCGGTGGCGGAGGAGGAGGAGGGGGGTGTTCTTCTCGTGTCCCTGCCAGGAATGTTAGGCGGGGAGATGAGGTACACCGGGCCAGTTTGGGAAGCAGTCCCAGCCTCAACTACATTCACCCAGTGTGCCGTCAGTGAAATGTAGCGGTCCCTGTCCGCATGCACTTGTCCACGCGTCGGTGGTCAAGTGGACCTTTGTGCAAAGCGCGGAACTAAGGGCCCGCCTGATGTTGAGTGAAATTTGCTGGTGCAAGGCGGGGACGGCACACCGGGAGAAGTAGTGACGGCTAGGGACGGCATAGCGAGGTGCCGCAGTTGAACACAGGTCCAGGAAGGCGGGAGTTTCAACAAGCCGGAACGCCAACATCTCCTGGGCCAGCAGTTTAGCGATGTTGGCGTTCAAGGCTTGCGCGTGTGGGTGGTTAGCGGTGTATTTCTGCCGCCGCTCCAATGTCTGAGAGATGGTGGGTTGTTGTAAAGAAGCGCCTGATGGTGCCTTTGATGGTGCAGGAGAAGGAGATAAGACAGGAACAGGGGAGGATGAGGAAGAAGTCAACAAAGTGGCGGAGGCAGATGAAGTGGTGTCCTGGCTCGTCCTCTGGCGTGCATCGCCAGCACAGTGAGCAGTGGCAGTGGCAGAGGCAGAGGCAGTGGCGTGAACGGCAGGCGGCCTTTGTCCTGCCGTTGCTGCCTGCCACTGATTCCAGTGCTTGGATTCCAAATGACGGCGCATTGAAGTGGTGGACAGGTTGCTCTTCTCAGAGCCCCTAATCAATTTCGAGAGGCAAATTGTGCAGACAACACTATATCTGTCCTCGGCGCATTCCTTGAAAAAACTCCACACCTTCGAGAAAC
This sequence comes from Leptodactylus fuscus, assembly GCF_031893055.1. Classification (NCBI taxonomy): domain Eukaryota; kingdom Metazoa; phylum Chordata; class Amphibia; order Anura; family Leptodactylidae; genus Leptodactylus; species Leptodactylus fuscus. The sequence continues at coordinate 105,340,130 of NC_134268.1, read as the reverse complement.
GTGCCCTCGAGGTGGGAGTTTTTCGGGGCTGGGTACGAACTGGAACATCTTGGGAGATTCCGGGTGTGGCCTGGCTTCACCTGTGCTGCTGACCTTGCCTCTGCCTCTAGCTACCCTTTTTGGTGCTGCACCTGCCTCAACATCCACACTACTTTCCCCGCTTGACATCCCCCCTGTCCAGGTCGGGTCAGTGTCCTCATCATCCACCACTTCCTCTTCCAACTCCTGTCTCATCTCCTCCTCCCGCACAATGCGCATGTCAACTGGATGCCCTGACGGCAACTGCGTCTCATCGTCGTCGATGAGGGTGGGTTGCTGGTCATCCACCACCAAATCGAACGGAGATGGAGGAGACTCCAGTGTTTGAGCATCTGGACACAGATGCTCGTCTGTTAGGTCCGTGGAATCGCGAAATGGAGGGGCAGGTTGAGGGACAATGAAAGGAGCGGAGAACAGCTCTGGGGAGCAGGGACAGTTGGCGTTATTGTTCTGGGAAGATTGGGAATTTTGGGAGGAAGGAGGACAAGACTGTTGGGTAATAGGAGGAGAGGAGGCAGAGGCTGACTGGCTGGTGGATAATGTGCTGTAGGCGTTATCCGACAGCCATTGCAAGACCTGTTCCTGGTTCTCGGGCCTACTAAGGTTTGTACCCTGCAGTTTAGTTAATGTGGCAAGCAACTCTGGCACTGTGGAGTGGCGCAATGCTTGCTGCCCCACAGGAGTAGGCACGGGATGCCCTGTGGCTTCACCGCTACCTTGCTCCCCAGAACCATTCCCCCGACCTCGCCCACGGCCTCGTCCACGTCCCTTTCCGTGAGCCTTGCGCATTTTGAATTCCCAGGCAGAAAATGACACTATATGGCAGTAGCAAGACTTGAGGGTATTTGTAACCTCAATATATTCTTTGAATTCCCAGTCAGAAACTGGCACTATATGGCAGTGGCAGGACTTGAAGGTATTTGTAACCCCAATATATTCTTTGAATTCCCAGTCAGAAACTGGCACTATATGTCAGTGGCAGGACTTGAAGGTATTTGTAACACCAATATATTCTTTGAATTCCCAGTCAGAAACTGGCACTATATGGCAGTAGCAAGAAATGAGGGTATTTGTAACCCCAATATATTCTTTGAATTCCCAGTCAGAAACTGGCACTATATGGCAGTGGCAGGACTTGAGTGTATTTGTAACCCCAATATATTCTTTGAATTCCCAGTCAGAAACTGGCACTATATGGCAGTGGCAGGACTTGAAGGTATTTGTAACCCCAATATATTATTTGCATTCCCAGTCAGACAATGGCACTATATGGCAGTGGCAGGACTTGAAGGTATTTGTAACCCCAATATATTCTTTGAATTCCCAGTCAGACAATGGCACTATATGGCAGTAGCAAACATAGTGGGTGTATATAGCCCCAATTCTATTGCTAGGGGACTTGCAGTGTATTTCTGGGGTGAAGGTGGGGGGGGCACACTGTTGGAACGGGGATCGGGGGTATATATAGGGTATACGGGAATACACTGTCAGTGTATTCCATTCAGGATCCTGGGAAAGCTGGGTTGCGGCGATTGAGCCCGTCAGTGCCACGTTACACTGACAAGCTTCTCCCTGGAATTTAGCTCTTATAAGAGCTGTTGGTTGTCTTCTCCTTCCTATCCTAGCCTGTCCCTGCCTACCCAGAATCTAAGCCCTAGCTAAATGGACGGAAACCTCCGTCCTCGGTGAATTGCAAGCTCAGACAGACGCGAACCTGGGCGGCGCTGTTCTTTTAAATCAGAGGTCACATGTTTTCGGCAGCCAATGGGTTTTTCCTACTTTTTTCAACGTCACCGGTGTCGTAGTTCCTGTCCCACCTACCCTGCGCTGTTATTGGAGCAAAAAAGGCGCCAGGGAAGGTGGGAGGGGAATCGAGTAATGGCGCACTTTACCACGCGGTGTTCGATTAGATTCGAACATGGCGAACAGCCTAATATCCGATCGAACATGAGTTCAATAGAACACTGTTCGCTCATCTCTAATCACCACTTCATCAAACGAATAAACAAAGTAACAATTGTCACACGTTAACCTGGTCAGTCCAACACCTTATTTAATAACTATTCCCAAGATGACCTATAAGGTATAGCTATTACATGTTTCTAAAAAATATTACTTTCTACATGGGTCTAATCTCATTGTCCGTGTTAACTATTTAATCCAATAACCATTAAAAGTTTAAAAAATATTATTCTGAGTCCTCTGATTATTACTGAGTATAAATATACAAGTATAGATATACAGTGAAACCACCCAAATTACAGAAAAATTGACTTTTATATGGGTGCTCCTCTCTAAGAAAAATAATAAAGAATGCAGGTTAAAGTGTCTAACGGAGATGACAAGAGAACCCAATCCAATGTTATATTTCCCAAACAAATGTAAAAATGTGTTTATGTGTCTAAATGAGCGGCGCGTTACTCTGTGAGAATGGAGCCTAAGGAGGTATTTGAAGATAAATTGGCTTCATAGTCGAGTTGCCAGAAGAAAGTCATTACTGTGTAAATGCCACAAAGAATCTCACCTTCAATACTCCAAACAGCACAGAGACGAGCCTCAAAACTTCTGGAACAAGGTAATTTGGAGTGGTGAGACAAAAATCTAACTTTAGGGCCACAACCATAAACGTTACATTTGGAGAGGTGTCTCAAAGGCCTATGATGAAAGGAACACCATTCCTACTGTAAAGCACGGAGATGGATCACTGATGACGTGGGGATGTGTGAGCTTCAAAGGCATAGAAAACTTGGTCAAAGTTGAAGGAAAGATGCATGCAGCATGTTATCAGCAAATACTGGAAGCAACTTTGCACTCATTAGCCAGGAAGCTGCGCATGGGACGTACTTGGACATTCCAACATGACAACAATCCAAAACACAAGGCCAAGTCGACCTGTCATTGGCTACAGCAGAAGAAAGTGAAGGTTCTGGAGTGGCCATCTCAGTCTCCTGACCTCAATATCATTGAGCCACTCTGAGGAGATCCCAAGTGCGCAGGACATGCAAGACATCCCAGGAATTTACAGGAAATGGAGACTTTTTGCCATGAATGGGCAGCTCTACCATCTATGAAAATAAAGAGCCTCATCCATAACTACCACAAAAGACTTCAAGCTGTCATTGATGTTAGAGGGGGCAATACACGGTAACGACTGGGGTTTGTGAACTTTTGCACAGGGTCATTTTGATGTTTTTGGTTGTCATTATGATTTTAAAAAAAGGAAACAGAGAAGTATGACAATAAATGGCTTCAACCAACCACTAACCATGAGCCAAATTTTTTGTGTTATCATCCATTTTATCTGAAAAAAGGTAAAAAAAAAAATCTGTCGGGGAATGTAAACTTTTTAACGCAACTGTATGTATAGTGTGCAGTCATGAGAAAAATAAAGTACACCCTCTTTGAATTCTATGATTTTACATATTAGAGCTTAAAATGAAACATCTGGTCCTTAGAAGGTCCTAAAATCAGGTATATACAACCTCAGATGTATAAAAACAGGTGAGAGATGTCACCATTGTATTATTTCTTTAACACAAACAAGGTCAAAAACTATGAAAAAGAGGGGCCACACGGTGGCTAGGGGGCTCAGTGGCTAGCACTGCAGCCTTGCAGCGCTGGAGTCCTGGTGTTCAAATCCCGCCAAGGGCATAAAACCATCTGCAAGGAGTTTGCATGTTCTCCCCGTGTTTGCATGGATTTCCATCCCATATTCCAAAGACATACTGATAGGGAAAAATGTACATTGTGAGCTCTATGTGGGGCTCACAATCTACATTTAAAAAAAAAAAAAAAACTATGAAAAACTACATACACCCCATGAATAGAAACACCATTAGCAAGTACTTGTTTTCTGTAGGTACCAGGCTCTTATTTTGTTCCAGAGGAATTTTGGCCCACTTTTCCTTACGATGCTGCTTCGATTCATTGAGGTTTGTAGGCATTTGTTTATGCATAGCAAGTCTCACCACAGGATTTCACTTGGGTGGAGGTATGGACTTTGATTGTATTCATTCAACATCTTGATTTTTTTAGTTTTTCAGCCATTCTGTTGTGTATTAGCTGGAGTTCTTAAGTTAATTATTCTGCTCCATGACCCAGTTTCGGCCAAGATTTAGCTGTTGGACAGATGGCCTCACATTTGACTCTAGTGTACTTTGAGGTACCAAGGAGTTCATGGCCTACTCAATGACAAAATAAGCCAAAATTGTCACTCTATGCCGTGTTTGCTTTTTTGCCACATGTGGCACTTTGCACTATGGTAAATAACAGCTGAGGCATATACAGTGGGGCAAAAAAGTATTTAGTCAGTCACCAATAGTGCAAGTTCCACCACTTAAAAAGATGAGAGGCGTCTGTAATTTACATCATAGGTAGTCCTCAACTATGAGAGACAAAATGAGAAAACAAATCCAGAAAATCACATTGTCTGATTTTGTAAGAATTTTTTTTTGCAAATTATGGTGGAAAATAAGTATTTGGTCACCTACACACAATCAAGATTTCTGGCTCTCACAGACCTGTAACTTCTTCTTTAAGAGTCTCCTCTTTCCTCCACTCATTACCTGTAGTAATGGCACCTGTTTAAACTTGTTATCAGTATAAAAAGACACCTGTGCACACCCTCAAACAGTCAGACTCCAAACTCCACTATGGTGAAGACCAAAGAGCTGTCAAAGGACACCAGAAACAAAATTGTAGCCCTGCACCAGGCTGGGAACACTGAATCTGCAATAGGCAACCAGCTTGGATTGAAGAAATCAACTGTGGGAGCAATAATTAGAAAATGGAAGACATACAAGACCACTGATAATCTCCCTCGATCTGGGGCTCCACGCAAAATCTCACCCCGTGGGGTCAAAATGATCACAAGAACGGTGAGCAAAAATCCCAGAACAATGCGGGGGGACCTAGTGAATGAACTGCAGAGAGCTGGGACCAATGTAACAAAGCCTACCATCAGTAACACACTACGCCGCCAGGGACTCAGATCCTGCAGTGCCAGACGTGTCCCACTGCTTAAGCCAGTACATGTCCGGGCCCGTCTGAAGTTTGCTAGAGAGCATTTGGATGATCCAGAAGAGTATTGGGAGAATGTCCTATGGTCTGATGAAACCAAACTGGAACTGTTTGGTAGAAACACAACTTTTTGTGTTTGGAGGAAAAAGAATACTGAGTTGCATCCATCAAACACCATACCTACTGTAAAGCATGGGGGTGGAAACATCATGCTTTGGGGCTGTTTCTCTGCAAAGGGGCCAGGACGACTGATCCGGGTACATGAAAGAATGAATGGGGCCATGTATCGTGAGATTTTGAGTGCAAACCTCCTTCCATCAGCAAGGGCACTGAAGATGAAACGTGGCTGGGTCTTTCAACATGTCAATGATCCAAAGCACACCGCCAGGGCAACGAAGGAGTGGCTTTGTAAGAAGCATTTCAAGGTCCTGGAGTGGCCTAGCCAGTCTCCAGTTCTCAACCCTATAGAAAACCTTTGGAGGGAGTTGAAAGTCCGTGTTGCCAAGCGACAGCCCCAAAACATCACTGCTCTAGAGGAGATCTGCATGGAGGAATGGGCCAACATGACAACAACAGTGTGTGCCAACCTTGTGAAGACTTACAGAAAACGTTTGACCTCTGTCATTGCCAACAAAGGATATATAACAAAGTATTGAGATGAAATTTTGTTACTGACCAAATACTTATTTTCCACCATAATTTGCAAATAAATTCTTACAAAATCAGACAATGTGATTTTCTGGATTTGTTTTCTCATTTTGTCTCTCATAGTTGAGGTCTACCTATGATGTAAATTACAGACGCCTCTCATCTTTTTAAGTGGTGGAACTTGCACTATTGGTGACTGACTAAATACTTTTTTGCCCCACTGTATAGAAACCTATGTGTGGGTAACAGAATACAATAGTAAATAACAGCTGAGGCATATATAGAAACCTATGTGTCCCCTGACGAAGCCTGTTGTATACAGGTGAAACGCGCGTCGGGTCCTTGCATTTTTTGGGTATGTATGGTGGCAATATTCTGGTTATTCTTTGTGGGCATGTTACTTACCTGGGATCAGTACATTTATGATAGTAGAGGTGTCTTCACACAATTTACCTTATCATTGAGCTGTTTAAACCTCATGGTTTGTTTGCCTGGTATATATTCATGTTCATGGAGCCATCCATTCCATATCCTTATGTTGGCATATTAGTACATGTAGTCTTGTCTACCCCTTTGTAATTTCCTGCATTATTTGTATGTGTCATGTTGTTATACTATTTTATGAGTATTCAATAAAAGTTATCTTTTATATTTTTGTACAATTGTGTGGTTGACTTGTTTTGTTACTTTGCACTATGGCCAAATATTTCCACTTTGTTTTCACCTGTCATTGTTACTGAAGTTTTATGTTTAGTTCAGCAGTAACATTGCAAACTTAGGACATACTGATGTGTTTTTTCCTTTTGGGGTTATTTTTTAGAAAGAAGGAGCTTTCTCTTGGCAATCCTTCCAAATGTTCAGTCGTTTTATAAATGTCTTATCAAGAACTTCAACATTTAGTATGCTAACTTAAGCCTGTAGAATCTTAGATGTAGATCTTAGTTTTTTTTGTAAGTTTTCTGATCATTTAACAGTCTGACATTGGACTGAATTTTCTAGAAGAACCACTCATGGGAAGATTATCAATAGCTAAAATGTTTTCCGTTTGTGAATAATCTTTCTTACTGTAGAATAATGGAATTTAAATTGTTTGGAAATGGCCGTATAACCCATCTCAGATTAATTGGGAGCAGCAATTAGTTCGCTAAGATCATGTTTGATGTCTTTCTTCTCTGGCATTATGTTAAAACTCATCTGAATACTCCAGACCAGCAATCTGTCAAAACTTCTAAGACAATTAAATTTTCACACATGAATTCTGCATTTTGGCCCAATTTTTGAGCCCCCTCCCTCTGCTCACAGTACTCGTCCATAGATGAGTATTATCAGGAGGGGAGGAGGCGTTCCTATTAGCGCTGCTTGTACAGACGGACGGTCCTGACAGAGTGTCAGAAATGCCCTTCTGACTGTAAAGAGCTATGATACCGGGACCGATAGCTCTTTACCCGGGGCACAGATCGGGAAAGCTGACAGTGCACTGAATTCAGAACATAGTATATAAAACTGCCTGTGCCCCAAACCATGAAAGGTCCTCTTTAAGTTAGCATATTAAAAAAAACTCCCTTGACCCATCCTGTGTTGCTAACTATTAAACCATTTCTAACCTCCCCTTCATCTCTAAACCCTGCATTACTACAGAATACCAATGACTTTCTCCATTCTGTCTCTAACCTCAGAGCTCACCTTCACCCCAACTATTCAGAAACTTGCACACTCTTCTCATCTGCACAATAAAAACATCTGCAGAATCCACCCTTTTCTCACTGTGGAAACATCAAAAACCCTTCATTATCGCCAGACTCATCTCTCTGTCAAACCAGTACACAGATGCTCCTACCATGTGTCAGTTGCTACACTGGTTGCTCATCCATCACAGAATACAATATAAAATTATCACACTCACCCATAAATCTATCCACAGTACTGCGCCTCCCTACATCTCCTCCCTTGACACTGTCTGCCACCAATAGAAATCAATGGATCAGTTTTTAAACAGAAATAAAACGGATTGACGTTCATTTTATGTTGGCTAAAAATGGATCAGAGGGTTGGGTCAAAAAAGAAAGTCCAATGAAATTCATCCGTTTTTTTTTTTGACTGATGGTTACTAATAGATGACACTCAAACATCAAAATTAATAATGGAACGGAAGCAAAACAGATTCAAAATAGCCGTCAAAATATTGTTTGTACAGACCAAAAACATCCCTGTCATGTACATAAGGTCTTATTCTTCATGTACGTTCTTTCTCCTACACTTCTACATTTGCTTTTGTCTAGCGTCTAATGAATACAAATAATAATTGTTGTGCGTATTATTAGCCTTACAGTATTTCTGAAACAATAGAATGTATTCACATCACTAAATACTTGTCTTGCATTATCAGCCACATCAATTAATCATCCTTGACATGAACAGTCCTAATCCTAAACAGTCTGCGAGGATGATCCATTGAGGTCCATTAGTGGTTACATGGTGTGTCCCATTAATTTGAATGGGAGTTATGGCTGGTGCAGCCACATTGACATTAATGGACCTTGATGAATCACATGCACATCTCGCAAGCTTGAAACATCCATCCATTCAGATAATGCTAAAAAGTCTTTGCCAAGCTAATGAACATTAACGTGCAAAAACAGTAAATATTACAGTTCTAAATATAGGGAAAAAAGCATTTGTCCTTGAAATGCAGAGAATTGTCGAGTAATTTAAAGCGCGTGACAGCATGTGTTTGATGAGTTGGAGCCCAGGGACTCCTTTTCTTATTTAATTGGACCATTCAGTACAGAGTAAGCACAAACTTATCATGCTGGGCAGCTGTCTTTGCAGTCATAATGAGCTTCCCATAGTCGCTCCGAATCCCCATCAGCCCTCCCTTAGCCTTTCTCCTCTCTACAAGTCCAAACCTTGTCAAGTGATGATTTCATTTTCTTCATTTGTGGGGTAATATAAAATAGTCTTTTGACAAGGATTTGACATTTCCTCATGTGCATACTTAAATAAAGTGGGAAAGCTGTAGTGGTTGGTGTTAATGGAATGGCGATGCATTGAGAGCTTAATGAATGCCTAAATAATCGGATCTTGACATTCTATGTCAATATCAACCAACATTACATACCTTCTTAAGTGCAAATATTATTTCTGAAAACATTACCATTAATCAAGGGACAGACTTGTAAAAGCAGAAAGGATAACTCATTACTATTCAGTTAGTTTGTTTGTCCACAAGCTAAAAAAAATAAATAAAGGGAAATAAAGGAATTCAGACAAATTTGCTAATGGGCCAAAACCATATTTACAAAATAAATAAATCAATACATTTCTAAAGACCAACCTTAACCATTGCAATATTTTTTTGAGAATTTAGAAGCTGGCTTACCTTTATTGTCTTTCTGGGACTGTCTGCCTTTGTTACCAATAAATTGAAGTAAGGTCAGGTTCACACAGGGGTTTTTTGGACTTGATTTTGACTCAGAGGCAGCCTCAGAATCCAGTTCAAAAAACAGCTAGCCGTGACTGGATGCCGGTGCTTGTGCATATAGTGCATTAGCATCCAGTCGCGGCATTCCGCTCCGAATTAGTCCTAAATGAATGGGTCTAGTGGGGAGGGAATGTCGCGCCGCGGAATCCGCCTCAGAAAGGGCAGATGGCTTCTTTTTTCTGCGAGCAGGAACAAAACACTCATGGAAAAAGGAACCCACTGAATTCAATGGGAGGTGGTTTTTTGAGCTGGATTTTGACACGGATTCCGCATGAAAATCCAGACCAAAAAACCCCATGTGAACCCAGCCTAAGGGTTTTGTGTATGATAAATCTCTCTCAACATTATGGAGGGATTTTGGTCTACTCTTCTATACAACATTGCTTGAGTTCACTGCAGTTTATTTGTATTTGTACAGTTACCAAGTAGAGATGAGCGAACACTAAAATGTTCGAGGTTCGAAATTCGATTCGAACAGCCGCTCACTGTTCGAGTGTTCGAATGGGTTTCGAACCCCATTATAGTCTATGGGGAACATAAACTCGTTAAGGGGGAAACCCAAATTCGTGTCTGGAGGGTCACCAAGTCCACTATGACACCCCAGGAAATGATACCAACACCCTGGAATGACACTGGGACAGCAGGGGAAGCATGTCTGGGGGCATAAAAGTCACTTTATTTCATGGAAATCCCTGTCAGTTTGCGATTTTCGCAAGCTAACTTTTCCCCATAGAAATGCATTGGCCAGTGCTGATTGGCCAGAGTACGGAACTCGACCAATCAGCGCTGGCTCTGCTGGAGGAGGCGGAGTCTAAGATAGCTCCACACCAGTCTCCATTCAGGTCCGACCTTAGACTCCGCCTCCTCCGGCAGAGCCAGCGCTGATTGGCCGAAGGCTGGCCAATGCATTCCTATGCGAATGCAGACTTAGCAGTGCTGAGTCAGTTTTGCTCAACTACACATCTGATGCACACTCGGCACTGCTACATCAGATGTAGCAATCTGATGTAGCAGAGCCGAGGGTGCACTAGAACCCCTGTGCAAACTCAGTTCACGCTAATAGAATGCATTGGCCAGCGCTGATTGGCCAATGCATTCTATTAGCCCGATGAAGTAGAGCTGAATGTGTGTGCTAAGCACACACATTCAGCACTGCTTCATCAAGCCAATACAATGCATTAGCCAGTGCTGATTGGCCAGAGTACGGAATTCGGCCAATCAGCGCTGGCCAATGCATTCTATTAGCCCGATGAAGTAGAGCTGAATGTGTGTGCTAAGCACACACATTCAGCTCTACTTCATCGGGCTAATAGAATGCATTGGCCAGCGCTGATTGGCCAGAGTACGGAACTCGACCAATCAGCGCTGGCTCTGCTGGAGGAGGCGGAGTCTAAGGTCGGACCTGAATGGAGACTGGTGTGGAGCGATCTTAGACTCCGCCTCCTCCAGCAGAGCCAGCGCTGATTGGCCGAATTCCGTACTCTGGCCAATCAGCACTGGCTAATGCATTGTATTGGCGTGATGAAGCAGTGCTGAATGTGTGTGCTTAGCACACACATTCAGCTCTACTTCATCGGGCTAATAGAATGCATTGGCCAGCGCTGATTGGCCGAATTCCGTACTCTGGCCAATCAGTGCTGGCCAATGCATTCTATTAGCTTGATGAAGCAGAGTGTGCACAAGGGTTCAAGCGCACCCTCGGCTCTGATGTAGGAGAGCCGAGGGTGCACTTGAACCCTTGTGCACCCTCAGCTCTGCTACATCAGAGCCGAGGGTGCGCTTGAACCCTTGTGCACACTCTGCTTCATCAAGCTAATAGAATGCATTGGCCAGCGCTGATTGGCCAATGTATTCTATTAGCCTGATGAAGTAGAGCTGAATGTGTGTGCTAAGCACACACATTCAGCTCTACTTCATCGGGCTAATAGAATGCATTGGCCAGCGCTGATTGGCCAGAGTACGGAACTCGACCAATCAGCGCTGGCTCTGCTGGAGGAGGCGGAGTCTAAGATCGCTCCACACCAGTCTCCATTCAGGTCCGACCTTAGACTCCGCCTCCTCCAGCAGAGCCAGCGCTGATTGGCCGAATTCCGTACTCTGGCCAATCAGCACTGGCTAATGCATTGTATTGGCTTGATGAAGCAGTGCTGAATGTGTGTGCTTAGCACACACATTCAGCTCTACTTCATCGGGCTAATAGAATGCATTGGCCAATCAGCGCTGGCCAATGCATTCTATTAGCGTGAACTGAGTTTGCACAGGGGTTCTAGTGCACCCTCGGCTCTGCTACATCAGATTGCTACATCTGATGTAGCAGTGCCGAGTGTGCATCAGATGTGTAGTTGAGCAAAACTGACTCAGCACTGCTAAGTATGCATTCGCATAGGAATGCATTGGCCAGCCTTCGGCCAATCAGCGCTGGCTCTGCCGGAGGAGGCGGAGTCTAAGGTCGGACCTGAATGGAGACTGGTGTGGAGCGACCTTAGACTCCGCCTCCTCCAGCAGAGCCAGCGCTGATTGGCCGAATTCCGTACTCTGGCCAATCAGCACTGGCTAATGCATTGTATTGGCTTGATGAAGCAGTGCTGAATGTGTGTGCTTAGCACACACATTCAGCTCTACTTCATCGGGCTAATAGAATGCATTGGCCAATCAGCGCTGGCCAATGCATTCTATTAGCGTGAACTGAGTTTGCACAGGGGTTCTAGTGCACCCTCGGCTCTGCTACATCAGATTGCTACATCTGATGTAGCAGTGCCGAGTGTGCATCAGATGTGTAGTTGAGCAAAACTGACTCAGCACTGCTAAGTCTCTGCATTCGCATAGGAATGCATTGGCCAGCCTTCGGCCAATCAGCGCTGGCTCTGCCGGAGGAGGCGGAGTCTAAGGTCGGACCTGAATGGAGACTGGTGTGGAGCGATCTTAGACTCCGCCTCCTCCAGCAGAGCCAGCGCTGATTGGTCGAGTTCCGTACTCTGGCCAATCAGCGCTGGCCAATGCATTCTATTAGCCCGATGAAGTAGAGCTGAATGTGTGTGCTTAGCACACACATTCAGCTCTACTTCATCAGGCTAATAGAATACATTGGCCAATCAGCGCTGGCCAATGCATTCTATTAGCTTGATGAAGCAGAGTGTGCACAAGGGTTCAAGCGCACCCTCGGCTCTGATGTAGCAGAGCTGAGGGTGCACAAGGGTTCAAGTGCACCCTCGGCTCTCCTACATCAGAGCCGAGGGTGCGCTTGAACCCTTGTGCAGCCTCGGCTCTGCTACATCAGAGCCGAGGGTGCGCTTGAACCCTTGTGCACACTCTGCTTCATCAAGCTAATAGAATGCATTGGCCAGCACTGATTGGCCAGAGTACGGAATTCGGCCAATCAGCGCTGGCCAATGCATCCCTATGGGAAAAAGTTTATCTCACAAAAATCACAATTACACACCCGATAGAGCCCCAAAAAGTTATTTTTAATAACATTCCCCCCTAAATAAAGGTTATCCCTAGCTATCCCTGCCTGTACAGCTATCCCTGTCTCATAGTCACAAAGTTCACATTCTCATATGACCCGGATTTGAAATCCACTATTCGTCTAAAATGGAGGTCACCTGATTTCGGCAGCCAATGACTTTTTCCAATTTTTTTCAATGCCCCCAGTGTCGTAGTTCCTGTCCCACCTCCCCTGCGCTGTTATTGGTGCAAAAAAGGCGCCAGGGAAGGTGGGAGGGGAATCGAATTTTGGCGCACTTTACCACGTGGTGTTCGATTCGATTCGAACATGGCGAACACCCTGATATCCGATCGAACATGTGTTCGATAGAACACTGTTCGCTCATCTCTATTACCAAGTGTTTATCTCCAAACTAGAAACAAATAAGAAATAAAAGACAAATCCGCTAATAGGAAAAAGCTGTATTTTAAAAACATCATCCTAAACACCATCCTTCATCTTTGCAATATTTTTTTTTTTTTTAATTTAGAAGTCAGCTTACCTTTATTGCCTTACAAGGGCTGTGTGCTTGGAGCAATCCCATTTTGTAAAACCACCTTAGGTCAGGAACCCATATTGCGAAAACACAGTTTTTACAGTACCTGCAATGTGGATGGGTTCATAGCTAATCCCATCCACACATTGCAGAAGAAAATCAGCAACATCTGGCACATGTGCCAAGATTGGCACCAAGTGGTTTCATCCCCATCCCCCATCCCTTTTTTCAGGGTTAGGAATGTGGTGGCCAACAATGGTCAACGTCCTTTTGCAGAAATATTCCAACCTTTGGGCATCCCTTCATAATGATGTCTGACGTACTTCCAGTTATGTAACTATCTGGAGAACTTGACTCCCACCTCCAACCTTTCTACTGAACACATTATTCAAGGATCTTTGCCTCCCCCCCCCTTCAACCCTGGCACATCATTTCCTTAATGTATGGTTTGTTGCTGAATCGTGGGTGGGGAATGGGGGTCTCCTCTTTGCTGAGGTGTAAGAACAGGATTTGGATTGTTTGTTTTCAAGAGAACAATTGCAGAAATTATACGCTATGACTCATAAAATGTCTAACTCCTCAATTATAAAATACTGTCTCAATGGTATTACATTCTGACTGCAACACTTACAGTCCTATGAAAAAGTTTGGGCACCCCTATTAATCTTAATCATTTTTAGTTCTAAATATTTTGGTGTTTGCAGCAGCCATTTCAGTTTGATATATCTAATAACTGATGGACACAGTAATATTTCAGGATTGAAATGAGGTTTATTGTACAAACAGAAAATGTGCAATATGCATTAAACCAAAATTTGACCTGTGCAAAAGTATGGGCACCTCAACAGAAAAGTGACATTAATATTTAGTAGATCCTCCTTTTGCAAAGATAACAGCCTCTAGTCACTTCCTGTAGCTTTTAATCAGTTCCTGGATCCTGGATGAAGGTATTTTGGACCATTCCTCTTTACAAAACAATTCAAGTTCAGTTAAGTTTGATGGTCGCCGAGCATGGACAGCCCGCTCTCAAATGATCTGAAAACAAAGCTTGTTCAACATAGTTGTTCAGGGGAAGGATACAAAAAGTTGTCTCAGAGATTTAACTTGTCAGTTTCCACTGTGAGGAACATAGAAAGGAAATGGAAGACCACAGGGACAGTTCTTGTTAAGCCCAGAAGTGGCAGGCCAATAAAAATATCAGAAAGGCAGAGAAGAAGAATGGTGAGAACAGTCAAGGACAATCCACAGACCACCTCCAAAGAGCTGCAGCATCATCTTGCTGCAGATGGAGTCACTGTGCATCGTTCAACAGTGCACTTTGTACAAGGAGAAGCTGTATGGGAGAGTCATGAGAAAGAAGCCGTTTCTGCAAGCACGCCACAAACAGAGTCGCCTGAGGTATGCAAAAGCACATTTGGACAAGCCAGCTTCATTTTGGAAGAAGATCCTGTGACTGATGAAACAAAGATTGAGTTGTTTGGTCATACAAAAAGGCGTTATGCATGGTGTCCAAAAAAACAGCATTCCAAAAAAAACACTTGATACCCACTGTAAAATTTGGTGGAGGTTCCATCATGCTTTGTGGCTGTGTGGCCAATGCCAGCACCAGGAATCTTGTTAAAGTTGAGGGTCGCATGGATCCCACTCAGTATCAGCAGATTCTTGAGAATAATGTTCAAGAATCAGTGACGAAGTTGAAGTTACACCGGGGATGGATATTTCAGCAAGACAATGATCCAAAACACCGCTCCAAATCGACTCAGGCATTCATGCAGAGGAACAATTACAATGTTCTCGAATGGCCATCCCAGTCCCCAGACCTGAATATCATTGAACATCTGTGGGGTGATGTGAAGCGGGCTGTCCATGCTCGGCGACCATCAAACTTAACTGAACTTGAGTTGTTTTGTAAAGAGGAATGGTCCAAAATACCTTCATCCAGGATCCAGGAACTGATTAAAAGCTACAGGAAGTGACTAGAGGCTGTTATCTTTGCAAAAGGAGGATGTACTAAATATTAATGTCACTTTTCTGTTGAGGTGCCCATACTTTTGCACAGGTCAAATTTTGGTTTAATGCATATTGCACATTTTCTGTTAGTATAATAAACCTCATTTCAATCCTGAAATATTACTGTGTCCATCAGTTATTAGATATATCAAACTGAAATGGCTGTTGCAAACACCAAAATATTTAGAACTAAAAATGATTAAGATTAATAGGGGTGCCCAAACTTTTTCATAGGACTGTATTTCCCCAGGTGTCCACAGCTTGCTGGCGATGTGGCGCAGCGAGGGCTCCATGCTATGTATTTGGTGGTCCTACCCAGCTATGGCTACCTTATGGAGGGACATCTCTGTACTGTATAACTATATGTGCTGGCCTTACACCGCCCTCACCCCCAGCAAGCCTTGCTATCTATGCCGCTGGGCCCCTTTTCTAACTTTGTACAGTGGTCATTATGATTACAGTGATACCATTTTTAGATTGGTTTTATTATGTTTTGCCGATTTTACAAATAACGTAATTCTGACATCTTTAACTTTTTTTTAGTGTTTTGTTGATGGAGATATCCTTATTTGCAGGGAAAGTTGTACTTTTTATTGGTACCAATGTGTAGTATGTATGACTTTTTGTCACTTTTTATAGTTATTTTTGGGGAAAGCAAATTGACCAATTTTGCTCATTGTGTTTTTTTTGTTTTTTTTTTACACCGTTCACCATACAGGATAAATAACACTATTTTTTTTTCATACTATGTATTTATTAAATGTAAAAGTGAGTTTATTGAACTTTTTAGTGTTTGAGTATTCTTTATTGTTGTGACAGGGAACGGCACTCAGGAGGCCATTGCTCCGCCTTCTGGCTGCCATGGCAACTCCTTGGACCTGCTGGATGCTGTGATCGCTATTGATCACGGCATCCAGGGGATAATCCGCCAGTCAGAGCATCTTCGAGCTCTGGCAGCCAGTTCCAGGCCTCAGTTGCGTTACAGCTCCTATGTCCATGTTAACTACATACTCAGCACGATGTAACAGCAAAACGAACAGCGGAAAGAGGTTAAAGAAGAGCCTTCTGCGCCATTTTATTAAGGCTGCATTCCTTGGGCTCTAGAAATCCTAACTTGCCCCGACCTGTGGATGGAGGCACTCAATTACGTTATGCATATGGATAAGCTGGGTGCTTGGGATGAAGGTGCATGGGATAAATTCTGATTGACTTCAAGACCCTGGAATACTCTCTGTTTCTTGGCAGATATGGATGCCTGGATAGCGGGGGCCCCTACACTGTATTGGGAACCACTCTGTTGCATCAGATCTGATCCTACTACTGACCTCCTTCCACATCAATCAACCCTACTCCTCCCAGTCTTTTTTTCCTTCTTCTTTTCTGTCCCCTTTTTCTTTTTACGCCTTGCCTTTTTATGATTTCCTAGTTTAGATGTATTTGTGCTCCGTTGAGTACGTTGTCTCTCTTATTTGGTTTTCTTTTGCTTGTAAATGTAAAATGCTTTGGCACATTCATACTGCTTGTGGTTGTTTAGATCTTTGCCATGTTTTTGTCACTGCCTTTTCCTGGTGTGCCTTCTTATAAAAATTTGATTGAACCATAGGAAGCAGAGGGTGGTTATTAGTGTTGTATACGGAGATCACCAGTGGGGTCACAGTCACCAGTGGGGTGCCAGTACTGGGTCCTCTTCTGTTTTTTTATTATTTTTATTAATGACATGGTAGAGGGTTTACAGGGTGAAATCTTAATATTTGCAGATAACACTAAGCTCTTATAAATTATACACAATGTTCTGAATGGGCCTGGATGCCTTTCTTGAAAGTAAGGATCTCATAGGTTATGAGAGATAGACATTTTTGGTATAGGATATTAATCCAATTGCCACATTGGGAGCTGGGAAGGAATTGTTTTTCTTCTGAGGGTGCATTGTTGTCCTCCTCATTGTTTTTTTTCACCTTTCACTGGACCAAATTGGTAGTTTTATAGGTTGGGCTTAATGGATCTGTGTCTTTATCCAACCTTCCTTATCTACTTTGTTAATATGATTATGTCTTTACTGTGGAAGCCTAAAGATACCTGAAACCCAGGCTTCTGCTGTAATGGTGACGGTCTATTAAAACACCAGTTGTGACTGTTTAAGATCTTAATATTAACCACGGCACCTAAGTGTGTGTCAGAGACACTTAGACCTCGACCAGACTCCCCATGATGAATAGTGAGCAGTGTACACAAGGGGACAGTATTACTGAGCTGAGGCACCATGGACCCATTATTAGTTAACAGATGCAATGGGGCATTATTACTGAAAAGGGGTACAAAAGTGGGCATTATTACTAAATGGAGGTGTATTGGGAGCATTATTCCTGAGCACTACTGAGTGGGTGCGTAACAGTTGCATTGTTACTTAGAAGAGGCACAATTCAGGACTTATTACTTAGGGGCGTGCAATAGGAAGAGGGGGCACAATTTGGGAATTATTACTATGTACGGAAAAAATGGAGCATTATTACTGAGTGGGAGCACAGTGAGGGCATTTTTACTGACTGGACAAACAAAGAAGGCAACAGTACTATGTAGAAAGGTAAGTGTTAGCATTAGTGAGGGATAAAGTGAATAGCTAACAGTGAGTAGGGTCACTAAGAGAAGCTCAGGAGCATTAATGTTGCACTAGAAATGGTACTTATTGTGAGGTGTCTAAGAATATGTTCACATAATTTTTTGCAGGCAGATACAAAAAAACTGATGTGAAAAATGAATGAAATCTGATGGAAACTGTTTACATCCATTTACATGAAGTCAATATCAAATAAAATAGATATGTTACTGTAGAACAGAAAAGTAGGACAAACCACATTTTTTATGTCCCACAAAAAATCAGACAGAAACTGATCCGTTTTAATATAATGCTCATATTCAGATCACACTTTTAACATCCGCTTAACAAATGCAAAAAAAAAAAAAAAATGGGCACAAACTGAGGCAAACAGATGGCCATCCCTTCATTTTGAGATCAATTTAAAAATATATACCATGCAAAAAAAAAAAAAGGACAGCAATGGATTTTTTTTTTAACCACTTCAGTACCGAGCCTATTTCTGATCCAGGACCAGACACATTTTTGGGTATTTTTGAGGGCTGTAACATTTTTATCATTTGGGTTGTTCGACTAATTTGTGTCCTTTTTCTGTGACACATAGGGCTTTATTTACAAGATGTTTTTGTTTTTACTTTTTTTAAAAAAAAAAATTATATCCGGTAACATATAAGCAAAAGAGGAGGGAAAGCGTGTCTGTTTTTCACTTTTAATCTTTTTTATTTACTAGCACAAAGTGCTACTAACAAACTTTTTAAAATATTCTTTCCCATTACAATAATTTTCAATTTGTATGATGTCGTCGGGATTGGGGCTAGAACCTGTAATAAGATGTATTTGTAATTGATGTATTATTTATTTATTTTAATTATTTTATTTAAATTTTTTTTTAAAAACTTTTCTATTTATTTTTTTCACATTGTGTCACCATAAATTCATAATAGACCTTTGGCGGCAACTAATCATTTTTTTTCCCCATTTTTTATTGGGGGGGGGGGCTGATTTCCACTGTAACTAGGGCTGGTATATTTAACCCCAGTTTCTGGGTCATGTTGTAAACAGCTTGATCTGGGTCATGTTGTAAACAACAGCACTAACATACTCTGATCCTAGCGGATCCCATGACCGCCAGGTCAGAAGGCAGCCTCATCATGGCAGTGCCCATAGCCATGTATATAGTGCTCATTGAGTGATCAGGAAGGCAGGGATGGTAATAAACCTTCCCTGCCTTCTCTCTGGGACCTCTGATTGAAGTTACAGCTGGTTCCTAGATTTTGCACAGCTGCTGAAAACTACTTGGATGTACCAGTACGTTCTTGCAGAACAAGGAAGCTACTATCCGAACGTATATAGTTTATGGGCAGTCCACAAGTGGTTAACATTGATCTCTTTGTAACCGGATGGACATCCATTTGCATCAGTTTTTGCAATCATTAAACAGACCTGCTAAACTGATGTAATAAACGTGATCAGAATATAGCCCAACAGGCCAATATAAACGGATATGGATCATTTTCAGTCTGCTTTCATCTGTTTTTCACATCAATTTTTTGAATCTGCAAAACCACTAGTTAAACTGATAATCAAAATGTGATGTAAATTTCTTAAAGGGGCTCTATCAGCAAAATCATGCTGATAGAGCCCCACATATGCGTGAATAGCCTTTACAAAGGCTATTCAGGCACCGTAAAAGTTATATTAAACTACCCCCCCCTTCCCCCCCGGTTTAAAATAATAACCTAAAAAAGAATGTGCTCTACTTACCGAACGTGCACGCTGGGCGGGCATTCAGGGTGTGTCTTCATCTTCATCCCCGCCTCTTCTTCCTCCGATGTCCTCTGGTCCCGTCTTCCTCCAGCGCTCGCGAACGGCCAGTGATAGCCGGGGCGCATGCGCAGTAGCCGTAGTAGAAGCCGCATGCTACTGCGAATGCGCCCAGGCCGTTTTTTCATATCAGTGTCCGCGAGCGAGCGCTGAAAGAAGACGGGACCGGAGGACATCGGAGGAAGAAGAGGCGGGGAAGAAGATGAAGACACACCCAGAATGCCCGCCCAGCGTGCACGATCCGTAAGTAGAGCACATTCTTTTTTAGGTTATTTTTTTAAAACAGGGGGGTAGTTTAATATAACATTACCGATGCCTGAATAGCCTTTTTAAAGGGTATGCACTCATATGTGGGGCTCTATCAGCATGATTTTGCTGATAGAGCCCCTTTAAAGTCCAGATCAAAACTGTGGGCATTTTTGTCAAAGGTTTCCAGTGTCTAAATCCAGCTTTCGGCTAAGGCCACACAGCGCGCAATAGTCAAAAAGCGCTGCTGTAAAAACTGGTAGCGGAAACGCATTGCGTTTTTCCAGCAGACCTTTTCACAGAAAGTCTGCAGAGGTTTGCTCTGTGGACTTTCTGCTTTAATTATACCTATACGGAAAATGCCAGCATTTCCATAAGTATAATTGACATGTTGCAATTTACCAAACCATGACGGTTTTTTTAAATCAAAGTATGTCCATTGTGGATATTTTTCTGTAATGTATGGATGGGATTAGCTAAAATCCCACACACTTTGCAGTTACTGTGAAAGGTTATATGCTGCAGCAAAATCACTGCGTTTACACTACGTGGGGCCCTGGCCTTCCATATATATATACAGTTTTGGAGATCACGGTTTGAGATAGTTTAAAGGGGTTGGCCACTTTCAGATCAATATTGACAAACATATGTACAATAAAAAGATATACAATTTTCCAATATACTTTCTGTATTAATTCCTCACAGTTTTCTAGATATCGGCTTGCTGCCATTCATTCTGTTACTTCTAGAGGATAAAACGCTGACCATGGTCATGTGATTTACGGTCCATGGTCATGTGATGAGCACACAGGTGCACAGCTGATTACAAGGCAGACGTCTGATTACTGGGCTGTGACTAACGAGCGGCACCTGTGTGCACATCACATGACCATGGACCGTAAATCACATGACCATGGTCAGACTTCTTTCCTCTAGAAGTAACAGAATGAATGGCAGCAAGCAGAGATCTAGAAAACTGTGAGGAATTGATACAGAAAGTATATTGGAAAATTGTATATCTTTATATTGTACATTTGTTTGTCAATATTGGTCTGAAGGTGGCCAACCCCTTTAACAAATGAGTGACTAAAATTATCATAAAACTCGTCCCAAGGACTAACATTTATTGAATGCACAAAATTGCAACTCTTTTTACAGATCCTTATGGTGTTAACTAA
The DNA here is from genome assembly GCF_031893055.1 of Leptodactylus fuscus. NCBI lineage: Eukaryota > Metazoa > Chordata > Amphibia > Anura > Leptodactylidae > Leptodactylus > Leptodactylus fuscus. The sequence goes on along the minus strand of NC_134268.1, from coordinate 105,319,112 downwards.
ATTTGCCTAATGTATACTTAATGTATATTTAATGTATCTAAAATTATGAAAAAAATAAATAAATGGCATACTCTGTGATGTGATCAAACACAATTTTAATGAAATATTTCTCATTGTAAAACTGACAGTGTACTCAAAACAAAATCTACATATTGCTACTTAAAAGTCGCAAAGCTCATAATGTCATACATTTCCATAAAGCAAAATCTGGCTTTACAGTTAAGATGCAAACAAAAGCTACATTACATATACAATACAAAAAATATATAAATATGTACACACACACAAATAGAGATACAAGTGATAATACAATGTTACAGTATGTTAGTGATGACAATACAATATACAATGACTACAGATCTGGATACTTCGCATACACTTGAACCTGCATATTCCTTCCCCTGTAAAGTGTGACGTTTAATTCCTTTCTCTAAGACTGCTCATGTAAGGCACACAACCTGATAAAGGCACTGGCTTTGAAAGGGGAGTGGGTGATTTATTTAGGTTTTTTCGTCACCTGCGTTTCAGTTTGCATTGCAAATGTTATCCTTTTAATGACTTACTATAATTATCATGGTTAAAATTAAATGTGATCTTGTCCCCCCAATAAATATACATCCAGTCCTGGTGTCATGAACATATTAAAGAGGGGTACTCAATATCATGGGAAACAATGAAGCAGAAAGGCAAGTTGTGCAACTGATGTTATCTGGACAATGAACAATGGTCTTGGCTATGTACATAGTTATTCAGCACAGGCTAAAACATGTACAAGATCTGAAGGGAAATCACCTGGACACGTAGTTGTATCTAACCCTGCCAAACACAATGTATTAATAGCACATGCAGCCATGAGGAAGATGACATTTGAAATATATATTATATACTTATGTGACTTATGTGATGGTTACACAGTCCAAGCTGCGGGATATATCAGGGAATTACAGACTTATTTCTCGTAGATATGGTGGTGTCAGTTAGTAAGATGAACAAACAGCTTTGGATTTTTTTTAATTTGGTCTTGTCTTACAGCAGATCTATCATCTTAGTATGCTGATCTATACAAGGGCATTACATTACAGCTACAGGTTTGTATTGCTAGAAGCCAAAACAGCACAAAAATGTCGGCACAACTCAGCCTAGCTGTATTAATGAGCACGGCATCACTTCCCTTAGTCTCCCCTCCACCCCTGATAGTGACTGACAGGCTGCTGCCAAGGTTTTGGGGGAGTAGGGGTTAATGCTTCGCTTCTGAATACAGGCAGATCTAAGCTACTACACCGATGTGTTTTATTTTACTTTTTTAATACTTCTAGCAACCAGACAACATACTATTATTTGTACTATTCTGGCTGCTAGCAGTATAGACCTGTGGCATTGAATAATGTGAATTATTCATTCCACGTGTTGTCCAACCTTAAAGTAAATGTTTACCTGGAAAGTCTATGTATATGCTGTAAAGAATATTCTCCAGATATCATTTATTCTATCTTGGGGAGGGGATACAGTCACATACATTTCTGCTTCATTGATACAAAATAAAAACATATTCTGAAATTTCACCATCTCCCGGATTGACAGCCAGTGTTGGGTGTCTAGTATATGGTAAGAATGCCAAGAGGTGTAATGGAGATACATGAATGCCGATTTAGGATACTACTGTACCTTTGTCAGTTAAAAATGAAGTTGAATATGACTTTTCATTGAAAGAATAGTTTCTACAGCAGGTAGTCTATGATGTACCAATCAAACTACAATGAAAAGCAATGTTCACATGATATAAAATGAACATTTTACAAAACAATGAACAACATGATACATTATACAGCTTTATAATTCAAAGCTAGGAAAAGCAAGTGAAGGATTAATAAAACCAGTACATATGAATATAAGAAGGTAACTAATCCTGAAAATCAGACTCTGTTAGTATAATATCATTACATAATACACATATGTTGTATGATCAGATGAAAAACAAAAAAAGTCAACTACACCATGTTAAGAAACACGACCTGCCTATGGCAGGCTTATGGCTGCAGGAGAAGCGTTGTTTGTTCAGGCTTAACAGCACACCTGGATATCATTATCTCATTGTATAATAAGGATGCGGAGTGTATGAACAGAGAATGGACGTGTAGACTGGCGCTAGATGTAGAGTCTGGCAGTGTATACTGACACTTTGATCTTCAGCCAGTTGCTAGAGTCCACATGTAGCCTAAAAATCATAAAATATTACTGGGACTTTGGATTTGGAGTAGGGCCAATTTTGGGTGGTGTCGGAGAAAAGTTATTTTTGTATAATTCAATGGATGCATAGTTTGATGCATATCTGCTACACAGGAATTCAATCACTAGATTTTTTCATGAATTAGAGAATTGTTACTGTTTCAGTGACATCATGGCCGTCAGTCATTTAAGAAGATGCTGGAGTGGGCGTAGGAGTTGATCTATGGAAATCTAGAGAAGGTGGTGGTTTGGCCTAGGTATGAGAGTAGCTTCTATATACCCCACACCTTGTCCAATGTGTACATGTGCCCTATGTATGATTAATACTGCCACTAATGTATGTAAATGATTAGTTGAGGCAGCTGAAATAAAAAATTAAACCTTAACGCATTAAAGAATCTGTTAGGCTGAGGCACCACGTTGCGGAAACACAGCTTTTTTGTTGCAGATTTTTTGCAGGTTTTTGAGCTAAAGCCAAGAATGGTCACAAAAGGAATGGGAAATATATACGAAGTTCTTACACTTCTCCCTTCTGTTCAATGCACTCCTGACTTTGGCTCAAAAAACTGCAGCAAAATCTGCAACAAAAAAAATCTGCGTTTCTGCAATGTGGGGCATTAGCCTTAAGGAAGGATTTACCAATTGCTAGTCAGTCTATGCATCTTACCTATTGAGGTCCAGCTGAGAAGACTTTCAATTATGGACTGGGCTGTACAGAAACAGCGCAGCTCTGAGCTATACTGTTTCTGTAACTCCAATACAAGTTAATAAGTGTTACAGAAACAACATAGCTTACTGTTCTACGCAGTTTCTGTAACTCCCATTCACTTCGAAGGGAGTTATGGAAACAGCATAGATCAAAGCTAAGTGGTTTCTATACAGCCCAACAATAGGTGAAAGTCTTTCCAGCCAGGATGCAGCTGGGTAAGTAGCGGGATACAGAGGCTGAGGGGTTATTTTAGAGATAGAAGGGTTTTTTTTGTGAAAGCCCCTTTAATGGAAAGTGTATAATGTTCTTTTTCTTTCCTTCACAATTTCATCACTTCACAGTGTATTTATTTGTGTTATTTCCTGGAAGCCCATAGGTAATCCCAGTGGTAGTGTCGGGGATCCATGAGGTCATCTGCTTTCAGGGACACCTACTTTTGAAAGAAGTTTCCCAAAAGCAAAGTACCCCTGTAAGAAAATGCAATGAGTGCTGGAAAATGTAAGTTTACAATGTATATATAGCTAATAAAGTTATTATAATTGAGATAATGACCAGGATAATTCCTGAACAAGATGGCTACCTTGCATGTGTGACAAAAAAGTCATATACTTCATACTAACCAATGTAAACAGCTTTAAGAAACTGTCCTCTAAAAATATACATCAATATAAATTCAAATTATATTGGCAGTTTAGCAGCACAGTTTACTAACGTTTAGCTACAGTATATAAAATGTAACAAAATAAAGAATACTCTGATATTGAAATCACCAAAAGATAAATAACTCTCTTAAGTTAACAGACACTGATGTGAGCAATCCACCAAGAATGTTTGATACATGGACTATAGGCTCAGAAAGGGCGTGCCAGCCCAATGAGAGACAGATAAATTGTGATTATGGTAAGAGGGCACGGTAACATCAGTGGAAAGAGAGGGAACATCATTTGTTTCTCACCGATTTATTAGAAATGAAACTTAATCTTGAAATATGTGAATACAATTTAGGACAATGAATATGCCACTTCATGTTACCACAGAATAAACAGGTTAAAAAATGTATTTCTGCTTAAAATTTACCTCCACAAAATGTATCTAATCCTCCCAAAGCCTAAATCTAAACCTGTCCATCCAGGTATCAACTAGAGAGGTTAGCCATGTCTGTGCAGGTACACAATAGACATACTGTAGGATAGCTGTTAGGTGAACAAACATGTAACTGTCAGCAACCTCCCATCGCCTCTGTATCCATTGGGCTTAACCAAGTGGACATCCTAAAATAGGTTCCACAATAGACCTTCCACATGCCAAAGGAATGGGAAGCTGACTGGGCTTGATATTGAATATACAGACTTATCAGTTCACCCCAATGAATGTGCTAAAAATAAAATAAATTAAAAAAAAAAATACCCAAATGATATCATACAGTTAATGGCACCTGATGGGTTATGCTGTCAGTTTACCATAAAGCATAGCCATCATATTCCTCACCTCAACAGCTTTATCTTCAGTCAATGAACAATGAATGTGGATGACGATTAACCAATAAATATACTTTCATATCAACACAGTCAATGGATTGATATTCATCGTGGCACAGCCGGGGGTAAGTACCAGTATGTGGGTTGTTGTTTCAGGTACAAACTCAGATCTGTTGTATGTAAGATCCGTAGAAAAATTACAAAACAAAAGGGTAACTAATATTTTCTATCTTTTCTGTCTTCCCTCTAACAATAAAAACTAAAGCACACTGACCTGGACCAATAGTATTTACACATAATATTCATACCTTCTCAACACGCCACGTTCATTACAATAGAGGAAATAAAAAAATAAAAGTTACAATAAAAACAAATATAATACACTTAATGAACTGTTGGAACAATTAAAAAGCAATACAAAATGCTGAGATGCACACTGGTAGGAAGCAGCATTTCTTCTACACGGCTAAAACAAGGTCCATTACATTTCTAGTTTGCTATACTTACAATGCCAACACCATCACAACATTAGTACATGCTTGTAAGGGGCTGTGTGGTACATAAAGTTATAGTGCTCTCTTCACTACGGCATGCCAACGGTTTTCTTCAGTCAGAACCTTGGGAACATTGCAACGTTCGGCTACTACATAGTACAGAGATTACATGCACAAACATTGAATCAACAGCCCCATTCTTACCTGTGGTTACCATTAGTATAACATAAAGATACAACAAGGAAACTTTAAGTGGTGTTTGGTCATGCACACGCAAATCTGCATTGATCTATTTTTTAGGTAACCAAATAGATCACACAGCATCTTTTTTTTTTATTTTTTAGAAAGAACCATTGGTGGTTAACATGTTCTCCATAGTACATAGTAAAGAACACAATGGGTAACCAGTACACTCCTATAACAGTCTGGTTTCCCCAGTATTCAGAGTAACAATAAATTAAATGTACATATTATCCAAGTACATGTTTTCATTACTCGTCCTTATTGCTTTGTTTTCATTTTTGGTTAATTCTCTCTTGCAGGTGAATACATTCTATTCATATAAGAGATGGAGTTAGGCTGAAAATATAGTAATATCATCAGTGTGAGTGCGAACGTCAACTAGTTTGACTTCAGGATTCCATAAATGAAAGCTATTTCGACCCTACTACTAAGAAGGTCACAACTAAAGACTTATAACAAAAATATGTTTCTTTTCTTAAAAAAATATATATGTATACTAGTTTTGGAAATAAAAATAGTATGCTTCAGAGTAAAATAAGTAAGGGCTTCTATTAGGACAAGACTCTTAACAAGACATGGTATTAGTAGACTCAATGGCTGTCTCTAACGTCTAAGGGTTACTGTATAGAGACAACTATTGGCCGCCTTTCTAGTCTGTCCCATTGCACAACTGTTTCTCCACGTTACAAGTATGAGAACAGAAGAAAAGACAGAACAGCAAGTTCAACAGCATTACACTGGAAACAGCGTCAGCAGAAGACCAGAACTACCAACCAACAGTAGAATTGACCTGTTTAGTGCAAGCCTGGCAAAAAACCCACCAAGACTATATCAAATTGGTCAATATGGTTTAGTTCAAGGTTTTCCTCTACATACAATGCTGTTAAAGGAGCTATATTATTTTTTCATTAACATTTAGAATTCTGACTTTGTTGTCATCTAGTTCACTTGAATCCCTAGAAACCACATGAATACATACAGTCTATGTTAAAAACCTATACACTGTATATGTACTGTGGAGCATAGAATTAAGTTATTTCAAGAAAACTCACGTTCAAGGCTTGCATGCACTGAGATCTACAGGCATAATGCAGAATATAAGCCTTTACATGTTCTGTACCGTAGTATACAGGAAACATACAAATTGCACTATTGGACATCTTTTTAAAGGGGCACTATCATGTTTAAGCCGTTCAATAAGTTGTCTGAGCTTTATAGATCATTTAAGGGGTCGTCCGTTTTTGCACTTCATAGTTTCTCTCCACCCTAACCCTTATTCTATTTCTAAACTAGACAACTCCTGTAAAACACTTCCATATCAGGACACTAAACCTAGAAATGAATGAGGAAATATAAATGTATTGACCAAAGAGACATGATTCGGTCAAAAGGGCGGGATTTCACTTGTGCCTTAAAGCCAGAGATTGCATTCAACTTAGATTTGTGAGGAGAGAAAATGGAAGTTTCATATGAAGACTTCACTAAAACATGTCAAGCACAGCAGCGACATCTCAGGTTTCAATACATTTTTTCCCAAATTCTCATTTTTTATCTATTAAATCTCTTGCTGCCATGTTTTAGCAATAATCCATATGTAAGATGTGGAAGATGAATCTTAACAGTAGCATCACTATTTGTGCAGTGTAACCCTTTAATCAGATCGATCCCTTCTATTTCTTTAGGATAGTGCCCCTTTAATGCATAAGGTGCAGTTGTTGTATGTGTAGCTAGCTAGCTAGTATCAGTCAGACCCATTACACCTGGAGACTACACCTGGATCTGCATTAGAATGTATTGCATTTCAGTTGCAACATTCGGTTATTTAGCAACTTAGAACTTAAAGTAACAGTAGTTCTAACCAAGCAATTATAAAGCGGAAATCAGTTACTTTTACAGAATAATGTAAGCTGAAATGACAATTTATATATGGCAGAGTGAGCTAGGAAGCCTAGTCTTTGTTTGGTTGCCAGATCTTGTTTAGCCAAATTATAAAGGGCCCCAAATACAGCATAGCATTCCTCACCCTTGGTTCCGACACATGGGATAAGGTCATTGCCGAAATTTGCCACAAGCACAGATGGTCCAGGGGATAGGAAGCAGCTGTTACGTGCTCAGCTAGAGGCTCACAAATATTGGTGATAACTCTTTTAGACCTCCAGACATCGTATTGATTTCCGAGTTATGATCATTTTGCATATGATTGGTAATATCGGACAAACTGTCCAATATTCCTTACATGTGCTCAGCAAGACACTTGCATGAATGAACACAATATATTCAGAATAGCTAGTCCAAACTGTGGCGGTGAGACAAAGCCAGTGACTTACATAGTAATTCAGACGTATGTTTTATTCACTGGTGGCACATTTCTATTCATCAAAGCAAAGTCATTGGAAATTCTCATTAGTTAGGCACATGGTGCTAGAGATGACTAAGATGGCAGTATGTTCTTTCCAGAGAACTTACTCCATACTAAAGAATACTAGATGAATATAGGCGCATATATGTCATTCTCTCTTTTCACTCCTGGCTGCCAAATGTTTTACTACTAGAAAGAATAGTAAAATAAAGCTTGGAAGCCACAACTAACCTACATAGCTGAAGAAAAATACTGGGAAGAGTTTTAAAATATGTTAAATGTCCCAATACAAGACAAAATGTGGTCACTGAAATGGTGGCAAGTCAGGCAATAATCAGGCAACCAAACACTATATATGGAGGTGATTTTGAGTGTGAAAGTAACTAGAAAAAAAAACAAAAAACTAAGCATAGAAACTCTTTAAGTGCTACATGTAATGGTCAGGATGGTGAGGCATAGCTTGAAATCCAAAGAACTTTAATAAATAAATCTTCTATAAAAGGAAACAACTCTAGAATAAAGAAATAAACCTCCTTTGGCAGTTATAGCTGATATGACAGTTTGTCCATTAGCCATACAGATCAGTCCCTTTATAAAGTGATCGCGTCAGATAAAAGATGATCACTTGTTTCCCAGGTAGGCTCCTAAAGTGATGCAGGCTCCGATGACAGCAATACTTAAGATGGTCTTGATGGAGGGCCACATTGGGTCAAATGGAGGTCGAACACTGTTGCCATATAGTTCAACAAAGGCCTCCTGAGAAATAAGCATAGGACAATGAATTAATATACGACAATGAAGTAACATAAAAGAACCATATGATTGTATTAAATAATCTGTATATTCAATAAGCACATTTCAGAATCTCTATATTAGATCCTGTCTATAGGCATCTCCTCACTCAACTACACACGTGTCCTCATATGAAATAGAGTTCTATTACAGGTTTGTGGAGTCCTGGTAACAGCCTGGAAACTACAAGTATAGTTGCAGGTTAGCAATTCATAGTAATCTATGCAGAGAGTCAAATGTCCACTCCAGCCAAGATGCTTGTATAATAGGCTCATAATATAATAATTAATAATACATTTACTGTAGTAAAATGGTCATCTCAGGCTTTTCAGCACCTTATGGAAATAATCAAACTATACAGACAACACATAAAATGTATTTAGGGAAATGCAAACATTTTTAAGGACTTAGTCACACGTCCACTTTGAGATTTTTTTTACTGACAGTTAAAAACTGATGCAAAACAGATAACAATTGGACACCAAAATTGGAAAAACAGAATGGACGAGTACGTCTATTTTTAACAACCATCAGATCCATCAAAAATGTCACTGCTGTGCATAAGGCCATGGGAGCTTGCTGAAGCTGTTAAGGGTTTCATGTATCATGTTGTTCAAGGAGATCAAGGATACCACAACCATTTTGAAAGTCTCTGTAGGCCATAGTTGGATTATGCCCCCCTGGCAGTGAATGAGGTCTTCCCCTGCCCTGTCCACATGCTGCAAGGCTCTTTGTATATGGCGCACTGCATATTATGTGCCTTATTGCTTTAAACTTTATGTCTTCCCATGTTTTTTCCCCATTTTTTACCCTTGTTCAAAACTCTTTTGTAAAGTCTTTACTAAAAATGGCAGAAAAAAAATTCACCACAGTTTTTGCTGCACCTACAATCCATGGCAAAATCCAGATGTAACACATCCGCTGCAGTAGAAAAACCTGCTACATGTACTGCACAGATATCTTTTACATACCTATATCATCTAAGTACATGCAATAGCTTCAGCGAAATATTTTATTGATTTTCACAGCAACCTCTTAATTTAGTCAATATAAAATCAATGAAACTGAATTACTAGTCTACATAACGAATCACCAAGAAGTTACTGTAGGAGTAGCGATAATATTGCTTTTCTGTTTTATCTCATGGGACAATAAACCACATACAACCTCACATTTGTACGTATAATAGTATTAAGAAAAAAGCGGCCACATAGCAATATTTAACAATGTGACGTGAAAAGATAAAACAAAGCTTAGGTGCATCTCAATACAGAGGTCTATCAGGGAAGAAACTCCTAGTGCGGAGTAGATGCATAGATAAGTAGTAACATATCAAGTTGGATATTCAAGTGGCCTTGTAAAGGTGATGGAGAGAAAGCAAGGAACAGTAAAGAGTAGGGATCACAATAAGAAATAATGACTACGGGGTGGTTGGTGTGGACAATGTGGAATCAGGAATGTACAGTAGTATTTGTCCCACGCAGAATACTTTTTTGTTGTTGTTGTCACAGATATCATCATCACAATGAACAATGGGTCTAATTTACCAAGACTGGCATTTTCCAAGCCAGTCTTTAATAATACCTTCCAGAGATTGCAGAGGTGCCTATATGGCATGTTCCTCGCTGGCATGGATTTCTGGTGATGAGGAAAGTGGCGTAATACTTAATAAATACCAAATTGGTGTGGTACTTTTTTTTTTTTTCTTTACGAATTCGGAGCCCTTCTGGTTACATAATTTCTTCTTTCATTACTAGAGATGAGCGAGTACTGTTCGGATCAGCCGATCCGAACAGCACGCTCCATAGAAATGAATGGATGCACGTGGTACTTCCGCTTTGACGGCGGCCGGCCGCTTAACCCCCCGCGTGCCGGCTACGTCCATTCATTTCTATGCGAGCGTGCTGTTCGGATTGGCTGATCCAAACAGTACTCGCTCATCTCTATTCATTACATGTCAAAGGTAGAGTAAAAGCAAACCTTTCCTACTATGCAAGTACCTTTCATCAGATTTTATTTTCAGCAGCCTTAACCCCTTAGCGACCCTTGACGTAACTCTACGTCATGGGTCGCATGGGGCTGTATGGAGCGAGCTCACACGCTGAGCTCGCTCCATACACGGCAGATGCCGGCTGTATCATACAGCCAGGACCTGCCAATAACAGCAGCGGTCGGTGCCCGAGCCGATCGCTGCTGTTAACCCTTTACACACTGCGGTCAAACGCGACCGCAGCGTGTAAACAGCGCAGGCGGCATGGGCGCCGCCATGTTTTGCCGATCGCCGCCCTCCTGAACGTCACAAGAGGGCGGTGATCGGTTGCTATGACAGCCGGAAGCCTATTGAAGGCTTCCAGGCTTGTCTCTGCACTAGATGTATTAGACGATGCCAGAGGCATCGTCTAATAGAAGTGCTGCGATTTTGCTATTCACTGCAATACTGTAGTATTGCAGTGAATAGTATGAGCGATCAGACCCCCTAGGTTTCAAGGTACCTAAGGGGTCTGATCATAAATGTAACAGAAGAAAAAAAAAAGTTTTTAAAAGTATTAAAAAAATAAAAAAATATAAAAGTTCAAATCACCCCCCTTTCCCTAGATTAGCTATAAAAGTAATTAAAGAACATTAAACATAAACATATTAGGTATCCCCGCGCTTCAAAATGCCCGAACTATTAGAATATTAAAACATTTATCCCGTACTGCGAATGGCGTAGCGGCAAAAAAAATAAAAACAGCCAAAAAGCGTTTTTTTCAACACTTTGCCTCCTATAAAAAATTGAATAAAAAGTGATCAAACCATCAGATCTTTCCCCAAATGGTATCAATAGAAACGTCATCTTGTCCCGCATAAAAAGACACCACAACCAGCTCCATACATGAAAATATGAAAAAGTTACAGGTGTTAGAACATGATGACACAAATTATTTTTTCTATTTTGCAAAGTTTATCATTTTTTTTAAAAGTATCAAAACATTTCAAATACTATATAAATTTGGTATCACCGCGTTCGTACTGACACGTAGAACACAGGTAACATGTCATTTGTACCAAACAGTGAACGCTGTAAAAATTAAACCCATAAGAAAATGGCGCAAATGCATTTTTTCTCCAATTGCACCTCATTCTGAATTTTTTTCCAGCTTCCCAGTACATTGCACAGCATATTGAATGGTGCAATTACAAAGTACAATTTGTCCCGCAAACAATAAGCCATCATGTGACTCTGTGAACTGAAAAATGAAAAAGTTATGGCTCTTGAAATGTGAGGAGGGAAAAACGAAAATGCGAAACCAAAAAATGGCCTGGTCCTTAAGGGGTTAAATCCTGGCATAACCACTAGGGGGTGTAAGGAAACTGTCTCTATTTCAAGCCAAATGGCAAATAGGCCATATGCTATACTTGTCTATATAGGTAAAAATGTAGAAACAGAATGTAATAACAAAAAGATTTATAGTTCAGAAGTATTCTGTACACTTACAGTAAAGGGGCTCTATCAGCAAAATTAAAAAGGCTATTCAGGCACCGCTAATCTTATTTTAAACCCTGCTCCCGTTTTAAAATAAAACTATAAAAACATATATGTAAGTCATACCTTTGCATGCAGAGGGGGCAGTCGTGCACGATCCGACGTCATCTTCGGTCCTGCCTTCCTCTTCTTTCTTCTTCCAGCGACATCCTCCTATCCTGGCTCTTCGCCACCTTCATCTTCTGTTCTTCTGGCGGATTGCATTCAAATCCCGCGCGTGCGCAGTAGTGCTCCCTCCGGAGCGCTATTGCACACGCACCGGTGCCATTTTTGTTGTAGTTCTAAGTATCCCTTAGAACTACGCATGCTCGCGAACATCTTCACTCCGGAAGAACAGAAGATGAAGGCGGAGAGGAGCCAGGACAGGAGGACGACGCTGGAAGAAGAAAGAAGAGGAAGGGGGGACCGAAGATGACGTCAGATCGTGCACGACCGCCACCTGTGCATGCAAAGGTATGATTTACATATATGTTTTTATAGTTTTATTTTAAAACGGGAGCGGGGTTTAAAATAAGATTACCGATGCCTGAATAGCCTTTTTAAAGGCTATTCACGCGTATGTGGGGCTCATGCAGCAAAATTTTGCTGATAGAGCCCCTTTAAATTATTTGGCACTTCACTTTTAATTCTAGACAATTCACCTTTACAGTATAGTCTTCATCAAAGTTAACCAGACATGAATGAATGAATGAATGAATGAGGGCCAAAATCAAGGACACATCTGTTCTTGCGGCTTTAACACATACATGGATCTGACATACAAGATAAAATGTGTCCAAACAGTCCTATCCACAGTGAACACCATGATATACTGTATACCCCAATTGGACTCCTCAAACAGAATACCGAACGCAGATGTGAACCGGGCCTCAGTCTTCCTCGCTCAATACTATTTTTAGTTGGTCAGTATTCACTAATGGAATTATTAGCAGTAAACAGAGGGGTGGCTAAGTCTTACTGAGGCTACATATGACTGCTGTGTATGACTTGTAGCATCATGCTCTAGGATCTGCTTTGAACTAATAACATGATATATTTTATTCTATACCCATAAATTATAAACATGTAAAATATTAATGATCCTAACATAAGGTAATATTAATATTCTATATGTTGCTTAGGGACACTAGTTCAAAAAAAGAAAACTCCAGTATATTAAGTGACAGTAGATGGAAGATGAAGAGCCTGTAGGAGATCTACATATGCATGTGTTTATGAATGCAGTAATGACTACATAAATACATTATATCATCATCATCATCCTCATTCATTCATCCCTATTTAGAGTATTTAAGCAGTTTGATGCAAACTTTATTTCCTGCCATGTACATGGAGTTTGTATCATCTCCCCATTTTTGTGGGTTTTCCCCTACACTACAAAACATACTGGCCGTAAAATTGAAATGTAGACTGTAAGCCCCAGCAGAGGGAATAGGGGACAGGGGAATATGTTGATTTGATATAAATAAGTAAAATAAGTAACAGTATGTACCCTATTCCTACTACCTCTCCTATCCCTTTACCTGAATAGGACCAAGCTACAGTACCAGACACAAGAGTGAGCGTGTACCCGACCCCTTCTACTATTCTCATAGAAATCCATAAATGACTTCTTGTATTGGCGGTTCCTCGGTCTATATAAGTATTGAGCAGATATAGGTAGCAGTGGTTGACAGCAGTTCCTTTAGGTGAGACTTGCCACATTTCATATACTGTATCAAAATACAGAACAATTTACAGTACAGTACAGCATGGTTGGAGGTTTTAGGGTAAGGAGAGGACTGGGAAATCCTCAGCATACCCATTATATTGCAGGAATGTCATAGCATGTCCCGTCATGTCAGGTATGATGTACCTGATCAGACCCTTAATCTGGGCCAGAGCATTCTCATATTGGTAAAATTAATCTGGTTAATCTGGAGCTATAAAAACTAGCAAATTACAAAACAGCATTTTACAGTCAGTTTTTACATCAATTGACAAATCTGTGTATAAATATCTGGCTATTTTTAACATACACCTGAGAGTTCTGAAAAAAATACGCAAGACGACAAAAGGGAAATGAAAAAGTAGACAGGTTTTATATTTCACGAGGTGAACAAGGACTATCTGGGCTTGCCAATTCACAGAAAGAACAGGAACATGTTCACAAAACAAACCTTGCCTTTAAATAGTTGTATATAGAGATGACATAATCTATACAGTGTGCTCGACCATATGGGTTTCATTTAACATACCAACATAAAGGAAAGGGCACACTAGAATGAGCAAGTGTAACTGAAGGAAGACCTGCAGAAACCCCACACTCTGCAAGAAGCCGGACGGTAGGAAACTGACCTGTGTCTTTTTTCTCATTATTTTGCTTTTGTTGGCATAGTAACATGATTTCAGCGCTCCGCCAGTACACATTATTTTAACATTTCATTTAAGTGTACAAAATAAATTTCACATTTACAGATTTTTTACATAGAAATTTTGGTCTAAATCTGTTCACAGTCCTAGAAAAGTAATTGCGTTCATCAACATGTAGCTAGGTGTGTATTCAGTTCTAAGGGTTTGGCCATTACGCTGGACAATCTTTTTTAGCAAGTACTGGCATCTGCTTCTTTTAGATAAAGTGTGTGTGGGGGGAGGACAGAAAAAAGGAGAACATGTTTTATTGTATATTGATATGATAAGTTATGCCAATCTACGACGCTGCTATCCCTCTCCATTTGCAAAATCTCTGCTTGCTTTTATTGAATAAAATGTTCCTCCATTCCATGTGATTTTAAAGTTGCAGCTATCTGCTCAATATCCCTCAGGTTTCTTTTCTATCTATAATACTGAAGCAAGCTATGCTGATGCAATGGCATTATCACACCCGCCCAGGGGCGTAACTACCATAGAGGCAGCGGAGGCGGCTGCCACAGAGCCCGGGCCATTAGGGGGCCCGGCGACAGCCACTACCACTGCATTTTTTTTTTTTTTTTAATTGGCCGTTATGGGCCCTATTTACTTGCCGATCCTGGACATAATTGTGTGCAGGGGCCACTATGGGGACATAATACTGTGTGCAGGGGCCACTATTGGATATAATACTGTGTGCAGGGGCCACTATGGGACATAATACTGTATGCAGGGCCACTAAGGGACATAATACTGTATGCAGGGGCCACTATGGGGTATAATACTGTGTGCAGGGGCCACTATGGGGGATAATACTGTGTGCAGGGGCCACTATGGGGGATAATACTGTGTGCAGGGGCCACTAATGGACATAATACTGTGTGCAGGGCTTACTAAGGGACATAATAGAGTGCAGAGGAGGGGGTCGGTCGAGGTCTTCAGTGTTGGTGTCGGTTGGGGGGAGGGCCATGTCAAAAGTTCGCCACGGGGCCCCGCCATTCCTAGTTATGCCACTGCACCCGCCACAAAGGAGTCTGTGACCAGGACGAAGCAAATTATACCAGCAACACAGTAGGGTCCATTCACACAGAGGAAAATGGTGCTTTATTTGGCGCTGAATTTTCAGCGTGGAAAAAAAAGCCACCCATTGATTTCAATGGGTTCTGATAGCTTTTTTTTCCCACTAGCGGAATTTTCTGCTACCAGAATTTTCCATGTTGAAAAAAAAGACTCCCATTGATTTCAAAGGGTACTACTAGCTTTTTTTCCGCTAGCGGAAAAAAAGAAGCTAGCGGAACCTATTGAAGTCAATGGGAAGCTTTTTTTTCAGCTCTGAAAATTCTGCGCCAAATAAAGCGCCATTTTCCTCCGTGTGAATGGACCCTTAGATAGGTCTGGCTCACCTGAATGCTTCACCCTGATGACAGACCCCCTTTAAGCATTTGCTTTTTGTCTCAAGTAATCCCACGTCAGTACCACTATTAAATTCCAGCATTTATTCTCCCATACCAAGACACTTTCTCATGCTTTTTTAGGGGCAGAATCTGTGTAGCACACTTTCTGGTGGCACTATTTAATTTTCTTTTTAATAGACATTTCTACAATGAACTACCGTAGCAATAAAATAAAAATAAGCTTTGCAAAATACATTTTTTCATTATAATTTTGATCAGGATGAACATATTGTTTTTTTTTTTCTATTTCCCATGAGTACAGCATTTCTTGGAGTAAGTATAATGTCAGACTTATGCCGCAATATTATAATATTTTCTGTTATTTTTATTGTTCTCGCTCTTTCTCTACAAACTAGTGGCGTAACTACCGTGGTAGCAGCTGCCACAGGGCCCGGGACATCAGGGGCCTGGCGACAGCCGCTACCGCTGCGTTTTTTTTTTTTTAATAGGCAGTTACTGGCTGGAGTTACTCCAGCCGGTAAAGGGCCCTATATACTTACCGATCCTGGCAGGGGCCGGGATCGGTAAGTGACGGCGCGGGCCCCACAAGCACTATTATACTCAGGGTGTCTTTTCGGACCCCTGAGTATAACGATCGGAGGCCCGGGAGAGGTAAGATAACATAAAAAACTGTGTTACTTACCTCTCCAGGCTCCGGGCAGGCTTCGACCTACTTGCGTGATGTCATATGACCCTCGATGCAGGGCTCCGGTCACATGACGTCCAGGAAGGTGGCCGACAGCGACGGAGAATGCAGGGGAATCGGGAGATAGGTAAGTAACAGTAGTTTTTTATGTTTGTATCCCTCTGGGTCTCCGATTATTATAGTCTGGGGTCTGAAAAGACCCCAGAGTATAATAATTGTTCATGTGTGTCCACAATGGGACATAATACTGTGTACTGGGGCCAGTATGGGGACATAACACTGTGCACTGGAGGGGCCACACGGTGGCTCAGTGGTTAGCACTGCAGCCTTGCAGCGCTGGGTCCTGGTGTTCAAATCCCGCCAAGGGCAAAAAACCATCTGCAAGGAGTTTGTATGTTCTCCCCGTGTTTGCATGGATTTCCATCCCATATTCCAAAAAAGACATGCTGATAGGGTTCACAATGTACATTTTTCCCTATGTGGGGCTCACAATCTACATAAAAAAATAAAAATAAAAATAAATAAATAATACTGTGCACTGGGGCCACTATGGGGACATAATACTGTGTACTGGGGCCACTATGGGGACATAATACTATGTAATGGGGCCACTATGGGGACATAATAATGTGTACTGGGGCCAATATGGCGTATTATAGTGTGCGCAGAAATGCGCGCATGGGGGGGGGGGCGATGGCTGCGGTAGGGGTCAGTTGGTTGAGGTCTTCAGCGTCGGTCGGGGGGGACCTATGTCAAAAGTTCGCCATGGGGCCCCGCCATTCCTACTTATGCCACTGCTACAACCATATAAAATCTTATGTTACATAGAGATGATGTATATGATGCCATGTGATCTGCGTCATGAAAACACTGTCACTGCAGCTATTCAGAACAGTAGATTCTGCTGTGTGTATTTTTAGGTCATGAGTTTTGCAGCATAGCTCCAGCAGTGACCATCACTGACACATGAGATGGTTATGGTTAGTGAGCAGATATGCAGTGAGGAATTCCCATTCAGTATGTGGAGTCCTTGCAATGCTTCAGTCAGCACATTCTTACCCATGAGGATATCCTGTCCAGTGACAGAGGGGGAAGTAATGACTCTTCCTACCAGCTGTACTCCTCAGGTATTGAAAGGAAGTCCTAACTTCCTCATCCGAGCCCTGCCTAACACCCACACTCAACTTTCACAAGTGCAGGAAGACACATTTCCCCTTTTTTTCTAATCAATGAAGGCCATTCTTCGCACCCATTCTGCGCAGACTTAACCACATCTAATTCAGGTCTCCTTAGTTAGAGCAATGTTGTGTGCACACGGATGTAAACATACCTGCTTCTAAACACGAGTTTTAGTTTTACTCACTACCGGTTGTGAAACCCTGCAAGCAAGCGGTAATAATATTTCTATTTACTATGACTATTATAGTGTGCACCTGTTACTGAAACCCTGCCATACTGGGCAGCTGTGCAAATCTATACAGTATATTCATTCTGCTTGTAAACAGTTATCTTTATCTGACAAAGTCTGGGTTATCATTGTGCTATTTATATTTCAAGGGAAACTCCAGGAAAACCCAGAGATTTTAAGTGTAATTTGTTTGGCAGATTGTGTTTTTCTGAGCATGTTGTGCTTTCTATTTAATAGCAGAAGATAAGGCAAACACTTCTAAAGGTGGCTATAAAAAAGCACTCCGATGTCATTTTGTTTTGTCTCAATCTACGTAATGATGGCATTTATTCCCTGCTTGTACTATTGCTTATTATAACTCTGGTTTCAAACATTTTCATCAATGACAGGCATCTAGCTTGCATCGCCGTCCTTTCTTTTTCGCAGAGGAAATGTTCATGGCATTAGGAAGTGCTACAGGGAATTAGGTTCTCCAGCAGGGAAAGCTTGAATGCAGTGATTGATGCTAGATTTACACTTGCGTTTGGGTTTCTGTAATTCGTGTCCGCTTGGGGACCTGAAAAACAGAAACCCAATCCACTTGAAAAGTGGTTACCAGCAGAAATCCGTGGACCCCATACACTATAATGGGGTCTGTCTGATTTCTGCCCGAAAAATCCGGAGAGAAAAGTCCTGCAACTTTCCGAATTTTTCAAGTGGAATGGGGAACGGAATCTCCAAACGGAAACCAGGCACAGGTGTAAACCTAACTTGATGCATATATATAGGAAGTGGGTGACAGCCAGGTACAGTGATCTCCTTCCCACAACGCAAACATTAGGAGCTCAAAGGGGGTCACACTTGGATCACATGCTCTAATAGACCCAATAAACCATAAAATTTACACACAGAAAGAGAAATTTTGTTTGCAGGACTTTTCTCTCGACAAAATTTTTGTGCAAAAATAGTAAATTGTAAAAACCTCTTTATAATACCTCATTGTGGTAATTGCATTTAGTCACAGAATAAAGTTAGCATGTCATTTATACTGTAAGGTGAGCGACATAAAAAATCATTAAGTTTTTTTTTTTTAATGCATTAAATATACTCCAAAATAGTTGCATTTAAAAATACAACTTGTGTCAGCAAAATCAAACCATGATATGGGTATGTCAATGGAAAATAATAAAGTTATGGCTCTCAGAAGACAGGGATAAAAAAAAAAGTATGCCTCTTCATGGAGGCCAAAATAGTTTGTGTCATTATAAGAGGTAAACTTTGCTACATCCTGGTGCATAGCTATAGGGGTACAGCAGTGCAGTAGGTACCAGGCCCTGCTATTATTATACATAACGTAGAGTAGGTAGGGTCCCCATTATCGATTCTGCATTTGGGCCCTGGAGTTTCAACTGTTCTGGTTACATCTGTATATCTCAATCAATATATGTACTTATATAAAAATATAGATAGATAGATAGATAGATAGATAGATAGATAGATAGATAGATAGATAGATAGATAGACAGTTGACAAGGATAGTTCATTGAAAACAATATTGGCTACCATTTTGCTTTTTCAAGATTGAGGTTGGTGAAACCAGCTTATAAAACGAACATTCTGAGAGAGTCTTTATGACATCAAATTCAGAGCTTCCCTTTGGTGACATAATTTACGTTACCCATTGTTCTTCTCACTATACCAAACCATAGCAACTCTATCGTGAGAAAATTACTCAACCTCAACAAGATTGACTGCAAAATTCTCATGAAAGACAAAGACATTGTGAGACATGAACTGATCCTGCCCTAGACAACGGGTTATGTACACAGTAATGCCAACAATATCCTAGATACTAAAGGGAGCTATATTTTTAAGGGAAATTAAAAACCTTAACATACGTATATTACAAATATTACTTAGGACTAATTAAGATGTGAATACTTTTGGTCTGTGTGCTGTTCATGTGTAAAACAGACCACACACAGACCCATGATACTGCAGCCTTTACCATTCACAATAGAAGCTTGGAGACTACAGCCTTTACAGCCTACTACTATTCTAGAGACTACAACGTTATCTCTCCTACTCAGCCAAAATGACTGCACTCATTTATTAAGAATCATCTATATCTATATATTGAGGATGTAACCTGGAAAATATTGTACAGTGGGGAAAAAAAGTAGTCAGCCACCAATTGTGCAAGTTCTCCCACTTGAAAAGATGAGAGAGACCTGTAATTAACATCATAGGTAGATCTCAACTAAGTGAGACAAAATGAGAATACAAATCCAGAAAATCACATTGTCTAATTTGGAAAGAATTTATTTGCAAATTATGGTGGAAAATAAGTATTTGGTCACCTACAAACAAGCAAGATTTCTGTCTCTCACAGACCTGGAACTTCTTTAAGAGGCTCCTCTGTCCTCCTCTTATTACTTGTAGTAATGGCCCCTGTTTGAACTTGTTAGTGTAGGGGCCTTTAATAGACGCAGAAACATATCAGCCTGCAAGTGCAGTGGGGTGGGCCTGCTATCCCATCCACTGACAGCTGCAAGTGCTCTGCCAAATGATGCCTCTATAGCTGTGAATGGCAGATCAGTCTGCTGCCAAGTCTACCATAGTGCCCCTGCTCTTGCAGGTTGGTTTGCATGTCCATGATAAGATGATTACCTTTTTCATCGGTTTGTGGCCAAAAAGGTAAGTTTGTGCTCCCACTAAAGGCCCCTACACAGCACTATTAGTTTTGGAGGCGTTTTTGCAATTGACAGACTCCCTTTGAGGCTCTTCTCATCAATAAGTTACACTTTATTAGGTGGCTTCGCAAAGCTTGTATGCTCTTACAACAGGGTCAACAACCTTTGGAATGCCGGGTTCTGTAGAAGTACAACACTCGGCATGTTCCATTCAATTTAATGGGAGCGCCAAGAACAGCAAAGCAAGTATAAATACCCAGGCAAACAATACGTATAGATGAATAGCTGTATATACTACAATGCAATCTCATACAGAAAGGTTAAAAAGTAAAAGCTGCTAAATAACTCAACCATAAATAATAATCAATCATATGAAATAAATCAATGTAATTAAGTGTCTGGGTTCACTTTTAAAGACCTCATTTAACATTTGTAATCCAGTCATAATATGCAAATTCCTAGCAACATTGGAGACAGCTTCATTTCCATATTGTGCCAAGCAGATGGCGACACAGTAGGGGCTAAACTACACAACTTAGTCATTTGTATCACAATCCCTTTTCTTCTATATAAATCTGTGTGACAGGTGGAAGCAGGTACAACACCTCGTACAAGTGATGGGTGTTTATTCCTTGTCTCCTGATGCTAGTGTTTGGGTCTCCATCGTTCGATTCCGCATGGGGACAGAGCTTTTATACACTCATACAAAACATAATAATATTTATTTAGGACCCCCAAGGAATGGGTTGCTCCATGGAGGATCTCTGATGGTCAGAAGAAAAAGATATTACATGGCAGGTTTGTGAATGAGAATAGGGACACACCATTGAGTAGTTTTGAGACTATGATCACCTCTCACCAACCATATAAACCAGTGGCGTAACTACAGGGGTAGCAGCTGCAACAGGGCCCGGGACATTAGGGGCCTGGTGACAGCCGCTACCGCTGTGTTTTTTTTTCTCCGTTGCCGGTAACGGGCCCTATTTACTTACCGATCCTGGCACGGGCTGGGATCGGTAAGTGACGCCACAGACCCCACAAACATCATTAATATATTATTATCTGAAATCCCCCCCTCCCCCCCTGGTCCAGGAAAGGTAGGAGAACATAAAAAACCATGTTACTTACCTTTCCACACTCCGGGCAGGTTCAGGCCTACTTCTGGACGTTTGTATCTCTCTCAGTGTCCAATTATTATACTCTGGGGTCTGAAAAAACCCCACAGTATAATAATTGTTCATGGGTGTCCACAAGTGGGCATAATACTGTGTGCAGGGGCCACTATTGGGCATAATACTGTGTGCAGGGGCCACTATGGGACATAATAGAGCACACAGGCTCATGTCAAAAGTTCGCCACGGGGCCCTGCCGTTCCTAGTTACGCCACTGATATAAACCATTGAATCACAACACAAATTGCTTAAAGTGATAATTGTACCATCACTGGTTAGCTGTGGATAAATATAGCTTAGGCATCAAAGGTCATCAGATTTACCAAGAAAAGTGACACTTAATATATAAGACAATAAAGGGCTGGGCCATATTCCTAGGATTACTCTCTGAAAAGGAAACACCACCTAGATTTCACTGTAATTGGCTTCCTGTGGTTCAGTGCTGCCCTGCCTGGAAAATATTGTTTTTTTAGTGTAGGTCTGCCCTCTGGATATTAAAAAGAAATCAGTGGGTGGCATCTTTTATACAGAGAGAAATTAGGTGGAAAAGACTTAACACATAAATCAAATAATGGGAGAAACAATACTAAATTTATACAAATAATATACTTTTAGAAATCCTTCATTTCTTTGCATACAATAACCCAGGCTGAAAAGATAGATTAATCCAAAAATGCATACAATATATAAAGAACTGTCAAAAATAATGCCCTCTAATCATGACAATGACACATTACTAATGTGTTCTGTGTCACAAGGAATCTGAAAGACGTAGAAGGCAGATATGTACCAAGCAGTAATACAGCTCATTAAATAAGAGAAAAGAGGAAACAAGAAATGCCTAAAGCCAAACACAGACTAAATAAGATCAGCAGTACAAATGCATTTCTAAAATCTGACCTTAATCTTTCCTTTATTTATACAAGATAAAGATAATTCTAATGTATTTCAGCTTACAGCACAACCCCAGCAGACAATAGATTTTATAGGAAAAAAAAAGATTTTTGTTTCCTTGGCACCAAGATGATAGTGACGCAAAATAATAATTTAATTCTGCTGGAGAAGAAGCTGAACATTTAGTTGGCAACTTCAGACAAGCTGTTCATGACAAATACTACACAACTTGACAACCACAGAGAAGTCACATCCAAAAAGAACCTGCTGGAAGTGGCTTCATAACCAGACACAGTGAGTGTGTGCAGCCGGAGCAGGTCAGCTGTGAAGCACACGGTTTCAGTCATGCTGTGTCTGGGTTCTCGTGAGTCGTGTGACTCGCCTCATTTTATCTGAATGTATACATTACACTATTTTACGGTTTTTTTTTTCCAATACTGACATTACTTTTTCTTACATCATAAGATGAATTAACCTTGATATTTGTGCTCCATTTCTCCTTGCATGAACAATTTCTCTGGAAATATTACCTTAGGCTAAGCTCAAAATCAAATCATCTAAAGGATTTCCCAGAATCCCCTACTAACCACTGCTCTATAGCTGTATCATGAATTACAATGTATTACAGTTGGCATTCATATACAGTGCATACAAGTGAATGGGCTGTCCGTTACAGGCTCTGTAAACTGTGTAGTGTACATTGTGATTTGTGGGAGTGTAAGTGTGGGACCAATCTGATGTTCATGATCTATCCTAAGGATGAGTGATAAATATCTATAGGAGGAATACCTGGATCTAAATCATACATACTCCCAGCTCTGACTTAACGGAGCTGAGTTATATATACAAATGGCAGTAAGTAAACTGAATCTATTTTAGATTCATTTTGTAAAATAGTAATCTAATAATCTAATAACTAATATTGCAACTGCCTTCTTGCAATAGCATCCTATAGTGTTCAAAATGAATTGGCCTGTGCATGTCATTCATGTGACGCTCTGTTTGTAAAGCATGTTCAGTAGAATACAGTACAGGTTCTGCTGTATCCTTAATGAACTTACATCATTTTATTTTACCTTCAGTGCTTGAAGACAGTAATATGGCTAGCTTCAACTGTTATAAATACTGATGCCAATGGTAGAATTTGTCCTGAGAAACAGAATGAAAACCTATATCCAGCTTCTTTCACTGAGGATACAGTGGAACTGTACTTTATTATATTGGGCATGCAAAACTTACAGCCTATGACATGCACAGACCTATACTGTATATTATGAACGCCAGAGTGTAATATTGCACACATATAAATGGAATATTTCTGAGAGGAAACTTTTTTTTTTAGAACAATACATTGCAATACCTTGCATAAAATGCATATTTAAATAATAAATCGCCGCCTGCGCAGTATTGTAAGCGGACATTTTCTTGTGGCCTGTGGGCATGCACAGACTGCTCTGCTCAAGGCCCGAGGCTTAGAAGTTACAAGCCACCGCCAGAAGAAGAAGAGGAAGAGGACGCTGCTGATGAAGATGGAGGCAGCGCTGGAGAGAGTTCTCTGGCAGCATTGGGGACGGCCCCAGTACTGTTTGAGTGCTGGGGCCCACCCCCAGTGCTGCGAGATAACTAATTTACATACTGATAAGAACTGGGATTCCTACGGAATGGCAGCGTGGAGAAGACAATGAAAAGTAGGAGAAGAATAGCCTTTCTTAAGCCTTTCGTGTTACTCATAAAAAAAGGGTTTCTATGATAGGATCCCTTTAAGACATTGGGCATATTATGGCAACTTGAACACAGTCCGATTAGCTGCCTTGCTGAAACAAGGAATTTTTGCTAAACAAAATTGTAATAGAAAATCCCTATAAAATACATTTTTGGAATACGTTGAATTGCTCCAATATTTGGGTCACGGTGGAATTCAGTGCCATGTAACGCATTGTGGCTGTTTTTGCATTTTAAGAGCAACTGTTTCATACGCCTTTCTGTTCATTATTAATTCACACATTTTTTTTACCAAGTTCATTTTTCTGGCTTATGAGTGCTTGTGTTTTCTTACAGTTTGCTACATTTTTTTTTCTTGTATCATCTACTTTATAGTTTTCTCTCAATGGTAAGAAAATTGAAGATTTATTCCATCGTAATTATCAAAGCCTAACTTTATGTGAACATGCCATTAGTAGCTCTAGTTACAAACTCCGTAAAGTCCCCAAATCACCAACAATTTGGCAGAATTTATTCCTGGAATTTAAAGCTGCAATTTAGGATCCATAAATGACTTATGTGGGTCACCATGATATAGCAAATAGGGAGTATATCTGGTACTTCTGCCTTATGTAATAATTGGTGTGGCAGAACAAATCCATGTGTTATCCTTTACAAAGGAAACAGCTTGCAAACCACATGTACTAACAAAGAACTCAAAGTACTTCTCATTTAGGGTGAGATTAGAAAACTCATTGATAAGTCCAGTTTACTTCCTAGAAACATACATCTAATTCATCACATTTCTGGCAGGAACATTTAGGTCAGACAGTCAGAGAGTCTGAAGGTTAAGTAATAATTTTCTTGGTTAACCACCATCCGTACTGCATTAATTTTTTACACGCGGAAATATGATCCTCTTAAAAAGCTAAAGTACAATTCACAGTATGAGTCTGTAGGCAGAATCTGGAATTAGTCTTGTTTAATAGAGAATTTCCATTCTACAATGTACTTTACGTCCAGCCTTACACAAACAGATTTTAGGTAGCAAGGCAGCTGTGACAGCAACAGTCACATAGCAATTTGAGTACCTATGAATACATTGATTTACATGTATAGGCAAATTTCATGAGATTTCTATGCAACTTTTGTAAAGCAAAGTCTCTCTTCCTGCCGATGCTGCTATGTGATAAATAGATGTGTAGCTCATACAATATCTGCACCATGCAACAAGTAGTGGGGATTCTGCAACACTAAGATGATCACACACATCCAGATGTCTCATTGGCACTGACTATTGGTGAGACCATGGCCTGCTCCAGAAGCCTGGGCTTTGCTTAGTGGGTACCAAGGTGTGTTTCTCACTCTAATATATCTATGCATTACACTTCAATGGTGAATATGTCCCTTTGTTGTGATGTCACAGGGAAATGTAACACTTGCAGAGTCCTTTGCAGATTACAGATAATTGATACGTGTCTTATTAGCAATGTGACAGCGCTTATTATAGCCAATCATATCAGAAAGCAGAACCAGCAATGAGGGGATTCGTTTTTAATAAATCACTCCTAATGCCACAGCCACCCAGGGGTGACAACTGCATTGCTTTAAATAGTGTACTTTATTAATTATTACAAATGAAAAGGCTTTTTATACTAACATGTTGTTACACATTAACTCTTAATGTTGCTTATAAATCTAGAGCTTATTCAATCTGCTATTGATAAACAATTCACCATTCCTTCCAATGACTATAGTCCCTGATAGGAGTGGCTGTGGCAGGTTATACTGAGCAGCAGGTGACCTAAGATATGTTTGCTGGCGATGACATAGTTGCATGTTGTATTCGCACTGCCATGGGCAGCGAAGTAATGTCCTGACGTGAATTTGCTTCTAAGTTAAGAATGTTTGTTTTCCTCTGCAAAGTTGCATTTATTTTGTCTGCTGTAATTACATAATGATAGCTTGGCAGCAAAATGCTTGAAACAACACGGATCATATTTACTAATATTCTGCTCTTAGCCTTATTTTAAAGGGACAGGCTCCCTTAAACTAGAGCAGCCTCAAGATGCCCTGTTAGGTAGTGAGCGCGTAAAAAAAAGACATGGGTAAGTGCGGTGTTGCATACAATTGGCCTTCATGATAAGTATGTTAACAGAAGTGTCAGAGTTACCCATAGAAAGCAGTCAGACTACTTCTTTCTCCAAGCTGGAATCTGACAGGCTGCACTTGACAACGTTTTATTATCATGAGAATCATTGCCACGCAGGTATTAACCTCTTTAGGGTACATTTACATGAGTTGTCTTGGCTATGTGGACAAACCACATCAATAACCACACTTAATAACATCTGTGCGAATATCATAACAGAAACTATAATACATAGGTACGTTCAGTCTCCTATGAATCAGGTGGTGCAGGAAGCTATAGCCAGAAAACTCATAGGAAGGACGTCACCCAGTACCAGTCTTGGCTTATGGTTGTTTTATGCCATAATGTCTTTGTCAGGGCCTTGATAGGAAACTGTATGCAGTTCTGGATGCATTTCTGTGCTACAGCAAACGTTAAAAAACACATGCATTTCTAGTACAAGATTAACATAACTCTTGTAGATGTGCCCTCAGATGACTGACAAGTTTAATAGCTGCAATGAAGTTATTTTCATGAAACAAAACCTTTACTACACTATGTATGTGATTTCGCAACACCTCTAATGCAAATCATAAATCTTGTAAAGTATACTGTCCAGATAACAACATACTGCCCTATGTTGTAGTAATAACACTGGAACATAATATTACTTATACCTAAGCAACGAAAAATCTGTGGCGGAATACAAAAGTAGAAGCGCTTTCTAAAGCCCTACAAGGTGACTACAAACCCGATCTCCATTCACATACAGTACTGTGCAAATGTTTTAGACAGGTGAAGAAACAGCAAGTGAGAGGTGATCATGGTACAATGTTAAAACATAACTTTTATTGTCCATAGATTAAAAAAATATATATGTACATAAATTATTATGTTTCTAGGAGTATAGAAATTGTGTTATAAATTAAAAAAATACTCAGTGGGTTAAAATAAATAAATAAAGTGATAAAAGACATTATTTGGTTGCCCTCAAGTAAAATAACGTTAGGAGATTGTATAGAACAATAGACAAAAAAAAGTGCTGAAAAAGACAAAATGCTTTAAATTTTAAAAGTATAGAAAATTTGTTAAAAATGATTCATAGTGGGTTAAAGAAAATAATAAAAATAGAATAGGGATAGGAGTTGATATTTAATTGCCCACAAGTAAAATAAGGTTAGTAGATTGTCTACTTAGAACAGCAGAAGAAATAATGCTTTAAAATATAAAGGCAATTTTTTAATCAATGAAAAAATGTAAATAGAAAAAACAGAAGAGAAATCTAAACCAAATCAATATTTGGTGTGACCACACTCTGCAAGTATACCTAGAACAATTGGTGCTGTTTTGAAGGCACAGGGAACTCAGCAGGGAGGTTGTTCCAAACATCTTGAAGAACTAAGCACAGATCTTTTGTATATGTAGTCTTGCTCAAATTATTCTGTCACTTCATTTAATCCAATACAGACTCGATTTTGAGATGATATCATCACTTACAGGACGTCTCCTCCAAAGTGCAGTCACACCAGATATTGGTGTGATTTAGATTTCACTTAAAGAAGACCTTTCTGCTGCAAAGTAAGAATGCTTTAAGAAATAGAAGTGTTAATAGTTAACTTTTGTCAGTTAACAAAATTAAAGAGTTCATGTCCTCATAGATGTGCGGTATTATATCATCGCTGACTTGCTTGCTTCCAAAAAGCTACAGAATTTGTTCCTTAAATGGTCACTAATGTTTTAGTAACTCATTTATTACAGCATTTGATTCTAGACAAAAATTAACTTTATTTTAAAATGTTGCTGTTTTCTGCCTAAAAACCCTCCCACCACTAGGTGTCTACCTTCTACCTATTTTACTGTACACTGTCATTTTTTATCTTTAGTTATCACTGTGAAATAAGACAAGTTCACAGTAAGACAAGATGGAGGGTCTGTAGTCTCTACACACAGGGAATATAGATGGGCTGATTCTCCTCACAGCCTCCACACACGCCTGAAACAGCTTTCCCTATCTACATACTGGACGGAGAGCATTTTACAGCTTACAAATATAAGAAAAGTCTACTTATGTATTTGCATGTACCTCTGGCTACTCGTGTTATTACAGATGGGATGTCATAGACAGCAAGAAGCTTTCCTGTCTGATCTCATAGATTTCTTTATCAGGGATCTGTTTAGCTGCATTATGTCCTGTATTTGCAGTCCAGTGCCCTATTGTTTTCTATTTTACAGTTACTCCTGGGAGAACTACATGTAATAACAGTAGCAGCAGTAGTAATGAGGAGACTGCTCTTTATTGTACAAGATCCCATCCTGTAATGTGTGCTGCAGCTATTATGAGGCTATAGGGGGCAGTTAAACTTATAGGACACCACATATGAAGGCTTATACTGTCCAGTAAGATCCTGTATATATTTCAACATTTCATGAGAACTTGAGTAATGTAATAGAATAAAAATGAAATGAAAAATAAGTGAAAGCAGGAGAAAAAGAACATTACAAAGACAGATTTACAATTCCTTACAGTAGCTATCAAACCAATTCAGTGTGTAATTTAAGAAAGTAACTGCTCTAAACTTTCTTGCTGAGACATGCCTTGGAACCTTAAGGGTAAAAAATAATACTGGAAATTCAAAGATGATAAAGAAACCAAAGAAGAGTACTAATGAATAAAAAGATTATGATAATCCGACATTTCAATTTAATCTTCAACTGCCTTCAAAGCCCTGGTATGATTAATACTATTCAAAGTCTGTACCGAACATAATCAGTAATAGGACCATAAGCAGCATGTAGGTCAAGCTAAAAGCCCAGCGTCACTGTAATAGATTTTCTACAGAATGTTTAATGTACACAAGAATGTAAAGAAAAGGCTTGAATTAAAATAGCCTGACTAGAAAGAAAATAGATCAATCAAACGTACCATTTAAAGGGGTCTTCCATGATTTTACAATGCAGACTGAGTGATACCTCCCACTATGAGGTAGAGCCGAGAACATCAGGTATAACCCTAGGAGTAGGACCAGTGTGATGCTCCCTTGCGAAGGCCTCTTCATGGAGTTGCGATCTGAAAACCAATCTCTAGCTATCATTGTATTATTGAAAAAGGGTGGATTCATCGCTGAAGAGGATAGACCACTTTTCTAGCCTCCATCGCAGACTTGCGATAGTCCGTGAGGTCAATGGACCATGCCCAGTACAGAGTAGATCACTTGCCATGCACCTTTCTTACGATTTGATGATCTGTCCATACAAAAGATTTGGTTCTGCACAACTCTTGCTGTCATTCTAGTTTATCATTGTCCTCCCAACCACTCGTGCACACGTTGTACAGTACAAATATCTTAGCCTCGGCACAGAATGATAAAGGTTTCTCAGTTCAAGGATTCTGTCCCTCTCAGTGTGTGACAAGTAGCGATAACTTCATATTGACGATCAGGAGGCATCACACAATCATCTGATTTCATGCTACTAACAAAACTTCACTTTTAATCTGTCTTGTATGCTCCTCCCACATGCCAAGGCGTGGAGAAAGGTGCTTAAAAATGTGATGATTTACAGATCTTAGCAATACCTGCTACTTCCTCAATTTGCCCAACCTCCTTGGTTTTTAAACCCTTCTTGCTGCAGCCATTTTTAGATTTTCATTTTCTACTCCCCAAAAGTCATCATTTTTCTATTCACAGAGCCATATTGAGGGTTTAATTTTTTGCAGGACAAATCATAATTTATAAAGTACCATTTAAAGGGAACCTTTCACCACCTCCAGCAATTCTGGTTCTTAGCATCTGTGAATAGCTCCACTGATTCCAGGACAGTTGGAATTGTTCCTCTAGAGCCTACTATTCCTGAAAAACAAGCACAGTTAGTTTTGATGCCTGATGTGTTATTTCAGCTCTGTAATGTCAGAAGGGCAGTGTCAGGCAATGGGCCATGATTCAAAGCTCCAATCAGAGGCAACCAGTGTTGTCTGCTCTAGCCTGACACTGCCCTATTGACAGTACAGAGCCTAAATGGCATATCAGGCACCAAAACTAACAGCATTGATAAGCCAGGAATGAGAGGGCTAGAGAAAACATTACAATTGTACCAGAATCATAGGTGCAGAGCCTGGACTTGTTGGAGGTGCTGAAAGGTCCACTTTAATATTCCACACGATGTACTGAGAAGCTTGGGAAAAAGCAGAATGAGGTGGAATTAGAAAAGGAAGAGTTTGCGCTACTTTTACGGGCTTCGTATTTACAGCGTTCACTATGCAGCGAAAATGAAGTGACCTGTACGCTGTGGGCCATAACAATTACAACAATACAAATATATATACCGGTATATTTTTTTGTTTGTTTGTTTTACTGCCTAAAAGAAGCCTAAACTTTGACACCTCCTAAGAATTTAGTTTAGTTGTTGTTGCATATTCTGACACCCTTAATATTTTTATATATCGATGTACAGGAATGCTAGATGTTTTTTGGGTGGGGGGTTTTGTAGAACGTCTATTGTGTCTATTGTTTTGATCTAAATTTTTATAGGAGATAAAACAACAACAACAAAAAAACTTAAAAAAAAGGTGGCTCGACTCTTGATTATTCTTCCTGGTACGGTGACCAACATATAGGAAAAATATTTTTATAGGTTTGTTGTCCAGGCATTTAAGGACATTGGGATACCTAATTGTTTATTTATTTATTTTTTTTAATAGTATGGCAGATGTTAACAAAAGGGTTAAACATTGGTGTGGCGCTACAGGTAAAATGAACACTTAAGGTGGCCATTCACACTATACTTTAGACTGCGATTGCTCTGCTAAAACGAACATTGTTTGATCCGTCAAACAACCAACTAGTCCGACCACACGACCAAAAAAACCCCAAAAACAACAAACATTCGTTTACAAACGTTCGTAATATCCCAAGAGGAACAAACACACGCCCAAAATACACAAGTTGGCCACAAGTCTGTCAGTCAAGCAAAAATACAAACAATTATAGGTGACAGATGGCCGTAAAAAAACAACACAACCAATTTTGGACATGACTAACTTTAGTTGATGGTCATCTTTTTTGGACAATCGTTTTTAGGTTTTTGTATGAATGACTGACTGTCTAACAACTATTCAAAATTTGCTGTTTCAGCAGTCTAAAGATGTGCATGGCCAGCTTTACTGCCACGTTTCTCCACAGATTACAGATGACTGCTACGTTTATCAGCAGGTCACCACTTTAAAAAATTCAAGGAGATATTCTAAAAAGTAGGAATTGTCCCAAGAAAAGAAGCCCTATTAATAAGAGACAAAAAATAATCTCTCCATTTAAATTCACTTTTTGTCTACCTGCTTCCACTTTCAATACTTCTATATTAACCAAAAGTTCTATTGACCACTTACAGTCCTATGAAAAAGTTTGGGCACCCCTTTTAATCTTAATCATTTTTAGTTCTAAATATTTTGGTGTTTGCAGCAGCCATTTCAGTTTGATATATCTAATAACTGATGGACACAGTAATATTTCAGGATTGAAATGAGGTTTATTGTACTAACAGAAAATGCGCAATATGCATTAAACCAAAATTTGACCGGTGCAAAAATATGGGCACCTCAACAGAAAAGTGACATTAATATTTAGTACATCCTCCTTTTGCAAAGATAACAGCCTCTAGTCGCTTCCTGTAGCTTTTAATCAGTTCCTGGATCCTGGATGAAGGTATTTTGGCCCATTTCTTTCTACAAAACAATTCAAGTTCAGTTAAGTTTGATGGTCGCCGAACATGGACAGCCCGCTCTCAAATGATCTGAAAACAAAGATTGTTCAACATAGTTGTTCAGGGGAAGGATACAAAACGTTGTCTCAGAGATTTAACCTGTCAGTTTCCACTGTGAGGAACATAGTAAGGAAATGGAAGACCACAGGGACAGTTCTTGTTAAGCCCAGAAGTGGCAGGCCAAGAAAAATATCAGAAAGGCAGAGAAGAAGAATGGTGAGAACAGTCAAGGACAATCCACAGACCACCTCCAAAGAGCTGCAGCATCATCTTGCTGCAGATGGTGTCACTGTGCATCGGTCAACTATACAGCGCACTTTGCACAAATAGAAGCTGTATGGGAGAGTGATGAGAAAGAAGCCGTTTCTGCACGTACGCCACAAATAGAGTTGCCTGAGGTATGAAAAAGCACATTTGGACAAGGCAGCTTCATTTTGGAAACAAAAATTGAGTTGTTTGGTTATAAAAAAGGCGTTGTGCATGGCGTCCAAAAAGAAACAGCATTCCAAGAAAAACACATGCTACCCACTGTAAAATTTGGTGGAGGTTCCATCATGCTTTGGGGCTGTGTGGCCAATGCCGGCATTGGGAATCTTGATAAAGTTGAGGGTCGCATGGATTCCACTCAGTATCAGCAGATTCTTGAGAATAATGTTCAAGAATCAGTGACGAAGTTGAAGTTACGCCGGGGATGGATATTTCAGCAAGACAATGATCCAAAACACCGCTCCAAATCCTCAGGCATTCATGCAGAGGAACAATTACAATGTTCTGGAATGGCCATCCCAGTCCCCAGACCTGAATATCATTGAACATCTGTGGGATGATTTGAAGCGGGCTGTCCATGCTCGGCGACCATCTAACTTAACTGAACTTGAATTGTTTGTCCAAAATACCTTTATCCAGGATCCAGGAACTGATTAAAAGCTACAGGAAGCGACTAGAGGCTGTTATCTTTGCAAAAGGAGGATCTACTAAATATTAATGTCACTTTTCTGTTGAGGTGCCCATACTTTTGCACCGGTCAAATTTTGGTTTAATGCATATTGCACATTTTCTGTTAGTACAATAAACCTCATTTCAATCCTGAAATATTACTGTGTCCATCAGTTATTAGATATATCAAACTGAAATGGCTGTTGCAAATACCAAAATATTTAGAACTAAAAATGATTAAGATTAATAGGGGTGCCCAAACTTTTTCATAGGACTGTAGCTATAGGGAGCACAAAGATTGTGGTTGCAGTTGGGCCCTGAAGCCTGTGGGACTTCAAAGGTCCCCCTCTCTCATAAAAGGAAACCAGTACTATGAATGATGTGTCGTAGTTGAGGGGCCTGTTATGAAATGCTGGTTAAAAAAACCTTCAAACCAAAACTTCACTTTACTGTAAAGCACCAAGCATGGACATCATGCATTTATTGCAGAAACAACACCACAGACAAAATTATGTGTTGTGAGATGTTAACTAGGTGTGGCATAAGAGTTAGGACACACTTTTTCATAGTTTTTTATGCAGTTCTGGACGCTAAAAACAATTAATTGAATTAAAGGTAACGAATACCATTTGTACTTTATACATTTTCTAATCACCCAACTGACTTTAAGGCTAAGGCCCCACGGGCCGTATCCGCAGCACTAAAGCACTGTGGGAAGAACCGCTGCGTGAACGCATTGCGGTTCTTTCCGCAGCGCTTTTAAGAGAAAGTTCACAGAGTTTTCCTCTACGGACTTTCTCTTAACATTACATCTACGGGAAAGCCGCCGGCGTTTCCGTAGATATAATTGATATGCTGCGATTTGCAAAGCCGCAATGGCTTTGCAAACGGCAGCGTGTCCGTGCTGCGATCTTTTCTGCAAATTGGGGATAGGATTTGCATAAATCCCATCCACTTTGCCTGCACTGTACAACACCGCGACCGTTTACATCCCGTGGGGCCCCGGTCTAACTCGTGAAACTCAGTCCATGTGTTGGCTGGATTTACCAACCTGAACAGTATGTTGGGAGAGGGACACTTAGAAATAGTTATCTATGATGCTAGGAGTTCCTGCCTCCCAGCAACATACTCATCTCTTAGTTATACTACAGGACAGTATGTTGCCAGATGGCATGGACTACTAGCATCATAGATAACAGTATTGGTAGGAGTCCCTCTCCTGGCATACTGTTCAGGCCGGTAAATCTGGCCTACACATGGACAATGTTTCACATGCAAAACTTGGTCACGTGAATGCGGTGTTACAGTACCACATCTGGTTTGGGCTTTAAAAACTGTATCAACAAAACCGTAATGTGTTTTTCTGATGCAATTTTTGAAGCCAAAACCCTGTGTGGGTCATAAAGGAAGACAATGTATAATAAAATCTACAAAAGACAGATGGCATGTCAATGCACTCCTCGATATAACTTCAAAGACTCCATCACAAAACTTAGACCTTTAGGCCTGGGCTCAATGTAGTAAACATGGCATTTTACAGTACATGAAAAGTGGATAGGATTCTGGATAATCCCATTCACATATTGCACGAAAATATCTGCAGCAGACATGCGATTTAAAAAAACGTAAATCACAGCATGTCAATTACACCTCAGGAAAGGCTGGTGTTCTCCGTGAGTATAATTGAAGCAGAACGTCCACAGAGGAATACTCTGCGCACTTTCTGTGTAAAGTGCTGTGGAAAAAAAGGTTTTTCACACCCCAAGACCTCATAGCCATTAGAACAAAGTACCCTGAAAAAGCCTGGCATAGCACCAGCAGCTGTCTGCTCAATGTATTTGTACTAGTCAGACTTTCCCTGTCACTCAGCATTCTGGAAATGGAACCTACTGGTGGTTACAATGAAATAAACTGCTACTAAGCATGTCATTACATTAAAGGCCACATTAGCTCAGGAGAAAGGAGATCAGTTGTAGCTCTGGATTGGTTTTATTGGATAATTGCTACAATTACCTCAGAAGAATGTATGGTAAAACACAGATTACGTAGGGACATAAATGACTCATTTATTTAGATTTTATCAAGATTGCCAGTTAAGAAAATTCGAGCGAACTAAGACTGATGACTGATAACCGGTGTACAGAAGTATTCACTGTAATGTTATCATATCACCATTACTAAGGCTGAAATATATTGCATAAAGTGAGACACATAAACAGATGACTCACTTTCACCAGTCATCATGAAGTCGATAAAGGTGTATTATTCACAATGACAAGCAGCTGTTCTTTTCTAGCAGTAGCTTGTGGTAGAATATAATGCTTATCTTTCCTCAATATGGGATTCACAGAATTCTGTGTCATCTCCTGGCATATGGGATTGTTGACGTTCCTTAGTATTATGTATGCACAGTCACGTTTCACAATGTAAGAATTCAAGATGAGCCACCCCAGGAGAGGACTATGATAATGATTTTACTTTTGTTTCCACTGCATGAGAGCATGCAAAGCGAATAAAAATCTGTAATAAAGAAATGTGCAGCTCTAACTATAACCACCTACCAACAGTTCAAAGGGCACGCTACCCTGTGGGACTGTACACCTACATGTATATACACATGCTAGAGATATAATAGGATATTCCTGCATTTGACTCAATGAGTATTCCAGTAAAACAGCAAAGAATACACATATGGCTTACCTCTCATCCTTTATTGCTTATTATCTATCTATCTATCTATCTATCTATCTATCTATCTATCTATCTATCTATGTATGTATGTATATATGTATGTATCTATCGGTCTATCTATTGTAGGGAAGTTAGCTTGGTAGTAGCAGTAGTGCATACCCAAACAGTGAAGACAGGGACACAAAATATGCAGCAAACTGGTTTATTTAGGAAAAAAAAAAAAAAAAAACCCAGGAAAATAAATAAACCTTCACTTCAGACACAAAATGAGCAAAACAAAACACAGCCTTAACTGCAGACAAAAACAAAATAAAAAAACCTGCTCATCTGAGCAACTAACAGAACTGATATCCTAAATTTCAGTAAAACAAACAAAACGTAATACTAATATAAGAAATACAATAAACAGCTTTATGAAAAGTCTAGTTCCAAGATGATAGTGACAGCTTCATCTGGTGGCAGCTATAGTTCAGAAACTGGTTTCATCAGGGGATGATGAAGCCGTGATGGCGATCCGCGCGTTGGGGCGCGTTTGTTCATGGTAAGGAGATTTCTTTGATTATCTTGGGTTTATCTTACGCACCCCTCTTTCATCATGTCTTTTAGTATAGCGATGCAGCTTTTCACCTTAAACCTTTGCTATTATATGACTATGTGGTCTTGTTAATACAACTACTCTGTGTTTATATTGCATCTACCCATACTGACATATTACATTGCTTATGGCCCCTTTTATAAATTACTTCCTTCCATGTATTATGTGATTTGGCAGCATTGGCTCCCCTTTTTTTCTTTCCCTTTCTAAGTTATATGTCTTTTGATGTGATTATACTTTTTTATGCATTTTCAAATAAAAAATTTTCATATCTTTAATACATTTGGTGTTTCTGCTTTGGCAATCTTTTTCTTACATACTTAGAATTCAGCATGGTATTTAAAATGCCCTAGTTTGTATGTGTGTATAAATATGGCTCCAAATGATGCAGATTCTAGGATATCCTAGCCTGCTGCCATTAAGTATTCTACAGAAATCGCAAACTCTCAACATATTACTTGGCTTAGTGGTCAGCAAGAACTGCATGATTTTTAGGAATTTTTTAAATGATAGATAATAATATCAAACATTATTAAAATCCTCACCAAAAGTATTTAAAAATAGGTTTAGCATAAAACTTAATTAAAGAAAAAAATAGTTAATGTTCTGGCAAAACATTCCCTTTAAGCAATATGCAGTAATCTGTTAGGTTCCCCACAGTGGTGGCAGCTGGCAAGCAGCAACAAATTTATCATAGGGGAGGAGTCATAATCTTGTCAAGAAGTGCATCAAATATATTATTTAGAGTGCCGAGAAATTGATCATTTTAGCATATCTGAAGAATTAGTGAGATATTTGCAGACTCTGTACTATGACTAGTCTAGAGGTATACAAAGGGAAGGAAACTGAACTGGTCTCATTTGCTAGGGCAATATAATTTTGCTTGGTTCTGTATCCAAAACTGCATAGAATTCTCAACTAAATGATGACACTAAAGTTTGAATCCAGTCAAATGTGCTTTCAACAAATTGCTCAGTCCAGAGATTATCTCCTGTCAGAGCACTTACAGACCACAGTAATCCTTAATGCTTTTAATGGTCTTTGTTTTCAACCACTTTGGGATCATCAATATATTTTGTGAGCGGAAATGTTTAGACTTAAAGAGCATCTACATCCTTGGAAACAGAGAATAATTTATAAGAGGAAATCTTTGGCATCTTCAATAAATGATCTGACTAAGGCTACAACGTATACTTCACTTTTACAATGAAGGTCAATAAATGAATTTAACGGTGTATATGTTTTGATGCTCACAATGTTTGCACAGTTTACTATTTTGCATGCAGATTTCAGTTTATACTTTTACACAACCCCTGGAAATTTTCTGTAAGTCAAGGAACAGAACTTTAAACCGTTTGAAGAAAGAATACTCCTGGAAAAGGGTTATCTTGGTCTATCCTTTAGTAGTATACTATAGGCACACACAGAATTCATTGAGATGTGAAAGATCTCAGAGACTCAACAAATTATTAATCATGCGAAAGCAAAAAAAAAAAAAAACTGTACAAAGGGATGCATATTTGTGCTTCAGTATCTCATAGGCGCTACAATAGTAAGTGGACCTGTGTACTGCAAAAACTTACTTGCCCGGAAATGGCCACGTTTGTTCAGTCAGACCTCCAAAAATGTACTGTGAAAAAGTCTACGTATATTTTGATTATTACTTAAAAGGGTTGTCCCATCTCAAGGATCCTATCTATACTGATAGCGTATGTAAATTGAAGACTTTTTGTTAATATATTGCTTTAGAAATTCTGCTTTCTTCTCCTGCTATGTGACCTTATTTCTTTCATTGTTTACGCAGTGTTGCTATAACCATGGACCTGGGAGATAGGACAAGAGACGTCACTTAGTGCTGGTAGGACAATCCGTTCAGCTAATTGCAGATTGCTGATAAAGCCAAGTCTGTTATCTATGTAAACACACAGATAACACTGAATCCATTCTGTACAAGCATCTGCAGATTATCTGTTGTTTGTCCCGTTCAGCAGGAGGGAGCGGGAGAGAGAAAAATACAAGAAGTGAGAAGCAAACACTGCATGCAGCCTGGCTGAAAGACTGAGATGGGAGGACCCCTTTAACAGGATGTGATCACTGACATTGCTCTTGCTAACATAGTGAAGTACTTTATTGTATTGGTAAATAACTATCAATCACATTGGCAATACAGTATTTGAGAAATGAAAACCAAAATGGTAGCACAAAAAAAAATAATTTAAAAGTTTTTCCTCTCCATTACAGCAATTTTTTATGTAGGTGTCTAATATTGTTGTGTCACCAAGGGTGGGGCTAGTGGATTTTTATTTATTTTTACATATGATGCCCTCTTAAGTTCATAATAGATCTTTTTTTTTTCCTTTGTAGATTGTTAGCCCCACATAGGGATCACAATGTACATTCTTTTCCCTATCAGTATGTCTTTGTAGAATGGGATGAAATCCATGCAAACACGGGGAGAACATACAAACTCCTTGCAGATGTTGTTCCTGGCGGGATTCAAACCCAGGACTCCAGCACTGCAGGGCTGCAGTGCTAATCACTGAGCCACCATGCTGCCCCTAAGTTCATAATAGATCTTTGAGGGGGGCGGGGGGATTTTATCTTTTTTTTTTCTTTTTTTTTGTTTTTGCAAATTTCTCCTGTAACTTGGGTTGATACATTAGCCCCAGTTACAGGAGAAATCCAGTCTCCTACTGTAGAGCTGATCTGTGAATCAGCTTAGGACCAAGCAGCTCGCACAGTTCCTGTATCATGGCAGCTCACATTGAG
Organism: Leptodactylus fuscus; assembly: GCF_031893055.1. Lineage (NCBI taxonomy): Eukaryota > Metazoa > Chordata > Amphibia > Anura > Leptodactylidae > Leptodactylus > Leptodactylus fuscus. The sequence goes on along the minus strand of NC_134268.1, from coordinate 105,280,074 downwards.
CACTGTGTACACAGCAATTGAGAAGGTAGAGACGGTAATAAACCACCCCTGCCTGAGGGTCTGGCTATAACAACAGCTGGCATCCTAATTTTACTAATGCACGATTTTGTGCAGCTGCTTAACCTTGCAAGGATATATATATATACAGTCCTATGAAAAAGTTTGGGCACCCCTATTAATCTTAATCATTTTTAGTTCTAAATATTTTGGTGTTTATAACAGCCATTTCAGTTTGATATATCTAATAACTGATGGACACAGTAATATTTCAGGATTGAAATGAGGTTTATTGTACTAACAGAAAATGTGCAATATGCATTAAACCAAAATTTGACCGGTGCAAAAGTATGGGCACCTCAACAGAAAAGTGACATTAATATTTAGTAGATCCTCCTTTTGCAAAGATAACAGCCTCTAGTCGCTTCCTGTAGCTTTTAATCAGTTCCTGGATCCTGGATAAAGGTATTTTGGACAAACAATTCAAGTTCAGTTAAGTTAGATGGTCGCCGAGCATGGACAGCCCGCTTCAAATCATCCCACAGATGTTCAATGATATTCAGGTCTGGGGACTGGGATGGCCATTCCAGAACATTGTAATTGTTCCTCTGCATGAATGCCTGAGGATTTGGAGCGGTGTTTTGGATCATTGTCTTGCTGAAATATCCATCCCCGGCGTAACTTCAACTTCGTCACTGATTCTTGAACATTATTCTCAAGAATCTGCTGATACTGAGTGGAATCCATGCGACTCCCAACTTTAACAAGATTCCCGATGCCGGCATTGGCCACACAGCCCCAAAGCATGATGGAACCTCCACCAAATTTTACAGTGGGTAGCATGTGTTTTTCTTGGAATGCTGTTTCTTTTTGGACGCCATGCATAACGCCTTTTTTTATAACCAAACAACTCAATTTTTGTTTCCAAAATGAAGCTGCCTTGTCCAAATGTGCTTTTTCATACCTCAGGCAACTCTATTTGTGGCGTACGTGCAGAAACGGCTTCTTTCTCATCACTCTCCCATACAGCTTCTATTTGTGCAAAGTGCGCTGTATAGTTGACCGATGCACAGTGACACCATCTGCAGCAAGATGATGCTGCAGCTCTTTGGAGGTGGTCTGTGGATTGTCCTTGACTGTTCTCACCATTCTTCTTCTCTGCCTTTCTGATATTTTTCTTGGCCTGCCACTTCTGGGCTTAACAAGAACTGTCCCTGTGGTCTTCCATTTCCTTACTATGTTCCTCACAGTGGAAACTGACAGGTTAAATCTCTGAGACAACTTTTTGTATCCTTCCCCTGAACAACTATGTTGAACAATCTTTGTTTTCAGATCATTTGAGAGTTGTTTTGAGTAGCCCATGATGCCACTCTTCAGAGGAGATTCAAATAGGAGATCAACTTGCAATTGGCCACCTTAAATACCTTTTCTTATGATTGGATACATCTGGCTATGAAGTTCAAAGCTCACTGAGGTTACAAAACCAATTTTGTGCTTCAGTAAGTCAGTAAAAAGTAGTTAGGGGAATTCAAATCAATAAAATGATAAGGGTGCCCATACTTTTGCACCGGTCAAATTTTGGTTTAATGCATATTGCACATTTTCTGTTAGTACAATAAACCTCATTTCAATCCTGAAATATTACTGTGTCCATCAGTTATTAGATATATCAAACTGAAATGGCTGTTATAAACACCAAAATATTTAGAACTAAAAATGATTAAGATTAATAGGGGTGCCCAAACTTTTTCATAGGACTGTATATATATATATATATATATATATATATATATATATATATATATATATATATACTGGCCTCTGCCCGCGACTTCGTCTGCGTGTTGTTGACATCGATGATCTGCCTATATTCAGCAAATTGCTGCTGTCGGTGGTTTGCCTTTTCTGGCGTTTTGGCAGCTCTCAAACTGGCCTACCGCTGAACTCATTCTTCGCAGTGTGCCTGTGATTCTTCTGGCATTTCAGCATCTCGCTGGGGTTCCATATAATGAGCATGTTGTTGGTGTTGATGATCCCTCTCAGCTCCGCTTAAGGAGAACTCTGTTACTTCTGTCTACCTTCATAGCTCTTGTTGTTTTAGAATTTTGCAACAAATTAAATTTTCTTTTTCCCAGCATGTTTAAAAGTAGCAAACTTCCAATTTGGATTAAAGGTCTTTTTTCATCCAGTGTGTCAGCACTGCCTGGAGCAGATCAGATAATATGCAAATGCATGTACAGAATGGACTGAGGGCTAGCTGAGTGTTTACATAGAGAGATAACAGACCTGTCTTTATCAGATTCTGAGATAAGCTGCTGCAAGAGCAGTGTAATATAGTATGTGAACATAAATTCATAACAGTTGTGAAGCCATGTCATTTACAGGGATAAAAAGTAGCCTAAGTGTTAATTGAGGTTACAAACTATGTGCCAAATTTCATTCAAATCCGTTTAGCTGTTTTTGCATGATTGAGAATAAACACACAAACTTTCACATTTAAAATATTAGTAGGATAAGATTGTGAGAAGGTGACAGGCAAATTCTTGGAGTCCAGATATTTCAGCCCCAGGTCTCTGACATATGTGTGGGCCAGGGCGGATCTGGAGTAGGCCTTAGTCCAGGTGTCGATCCTTGGCTCATTACTAGGCCAGAAAAGGCTGCAGCTCTTGCAGTGCAGTTCCATGAAGTGTATGGTTCTGTCCTGTAACCCTGAGTCCGGTGAAACAATATTGGTCCTGTTTTGCTCGTGTGGCTGGATGTAAGCCACACACATAGTTAGGTTATCCATTCTGTATAGCGAATGGCTCAGACGAGCAGGTATTTATTTTGTTTTTGCCTGAAGTTAAGGCTGTATTTTATTTTGCTAATTTTGTGCCTGAAGTCAAGGTTTATTTATGTTCCTGTTTTTTTTTTCTAAATAAACCAGTTTGCTGCAGTTTTGTGTCCCTGTCTTGACTGTTTGGGTCCGCACCACTGCTTCTACCAAGCTAACTTCCCCACAATATATGTATATAAATTTATGTTAAGCATGGACTGCCAGATTTAATTAAGTCAATGGGAGGCCCAGTACTAGTTAAAGAGTCAAGACACAAGTAGGACCACCACTATGTTCACTTTCCCAAAATGAAACATTTATTATTGGTTGTAGCAGGAGACCATGTATGCCAGTTACAAGTACCAGCCAATAAACATTAAATGCATGATTGTGTAAAGTGAGAACACTGACGGACAAGTGTGTGACCAGTGCTGATACATCTGTATTCACTTTGTCAGCAATTTTATTCTGCTTTATTAAATTTGCCACATGATCAAATACATGGACATAACCTGAATAGTCTGCTATAACCTTCTTCAAGTTTACACTAGCTCAAGCTGGGAAGGAAAGGTTCAGTGTACAGTAACTTGTCTCTCTACCTGCTTTTTTATGAATATGTTTAGTAAAAAAAAACATTACATGTTGTACATGCCACAAATGCACAGACAAACCCAAAGAATATCCAGTAGTTACTACAGAAATGCTGAAACAATAGGGACTTTCCAGACAAACCCAACCGTTTTTTTCATTACTCTCTTTCTAGTTTCAAGATGACACAATAAAGAAAAAAAGCTGATTTATCAGAAAAAAAACTACAAAACAAATGAACAAAATGAATACATACTTAACATAGGGGAATTCCAGTAACAAACTGTCTTTTTACGTATATGTTATTTGTAGCAGAGTTATACCGGGAGCAATAAAGCGACATTCCATTGCTAGAATGGATTTCTTATAAGTTATTTCATTGACTGAAGAAAGATTTCTGGACTGGAAAGCAGATAGCATATTTGTTATGTATGGGTAACAATAAACACTACTCTGTCATATTGGATCGTCGTTCTGTGTTAATGAATGGAGTGGTGCTCAATATAATATTGATCTTACAGTAAATGAATAGAATTAGTGGCCAGTGACAAGTGAGTTATACTGTAGTTAGTTTGCCCTCTATGTACGGACAAGTGATTACTTGGACGGCCTACTCTATATGGATGGCATTTGAACCAGTATACTTGACCCTATACAATATACATGTTTGACCCTAACCTAGCTAGCTGTTGGGATTGGTTAATATGCTGGCTTCTAGGAGCCTGACTAACTCACCGATTCTTCTTATAAAGGGATTTAGAAAAATAATGGCTAATATAGATGATGTTATGTGCAATGTGTATAGAGGTAGACGACGTGGCTAGAAGTGCATTACAGATCTGTAGGGACTTGGTGTGTTGCCTTCATGAATACAGCCATGTCTATGAGACCTAACACAAAGCTATAAAAGCGAGCTGTTTCAAGACATCAAACAAGGACCCCTGTGTTAATGTCCAAGGATACTGAAACAAGTGTTACTACAATTGGTACTAAATTTAGCTACACTTAGTAAAGTGATTCTATATATAAACTTTCAATGGGTGATGATGAAAACAAAGTGGTTGGATAAGGTCCTCTTTAATAGGGTTGAAGAGGTCAACAAGAAACAATCTCCCGTCCTTCCCATCACCAACACACTGAAAGTACAGAGAATATTTTGAGTCACATTTTGTTCATTTGCATGTGGTGAAATCCCTGCATGGGTCCACATTTAGTCATCGAACACTGGCTCGGTCTTTTTCTGAATTGTGACATTCTGTTTAGCCACAAGAGCTTGCTCCTATAGACAGTGCTGAATGTGTGATCGTTATTAGTCTTACCGATACATTATACATGCTTAATCTGCTTTGTTCATGATACATATTAAGAGTGATATGAAGCAGAACAGTACTTTATGGCACATGAAAATCTGATATAGTGGAAAGGTTGCTTGAAACTGTGAAGTAGCATCATTTATCTACATACAACTTATAGGATTCACAAATTCTGTATGTATATCCAAAGCCATGGAACAAGTATATATGAACTCAAAAATATTGCAACTGTAGTTTTCAAGATCATTTGGGGCAGCATTTTAATACAGTCTAAACTCGGAAATTGAAAACCATCTGATGTCTAGTTATAGGTTAGTCCTCCTATGTATCCATGGGGTTTCCTCATGTTTCTTGATGCTCATCATAAATGCGTCACAATGAAATACTGATCCCCAGCGTCTAGTAATATAATGTCTTATATCCTGTATGTCTGACATACACAAGCTTTCTGATTTAAAAAAAACAACAAATCTTTCCATACATCTGTATCTCTTAAAGTCAGCAGACACTTGAATGGCTGGCCTTTACTGGTTTACCTTCTGTCCTTGGATGGCCAGGCTGCAAAGTCTACTGTAATCTAATTGCTGATAGATCAAATGTCAGAAGATTGATGAAGGTTGAAGTAAAAATCTCATTTTCTTATAATTAACTTATCCAAATACAAAACCATGTGTGTCGGATTTCAAAACAATAGCATTCGGTTCACTGCAGTATTTTATATGAATATCCAGAACTGGTGTCGCTTACTTTAGGAGTATGGATATAGGGGGGGTCACCTTTCTATGCCATTGTAAATCTTCCAGTATTCACAATATAATAACATCATAGTGAGAGTAACTGAACACAAGGCAGGAATATCTTCTACAAAATCTGCCTGTTATTTGTGAAATTTCATTAAAAACTTGAATGTGACAATTTCAACAAATATCTGTTATGTGACCTCTATGTTAAAATGAATGTAACTGAAAGCAGAGACAATTTCGAGAAATATTTTAACGGCACTTTATGAAAAACTGATAACTTTTTTCCTTTTATTTTTTTACATTTTACTGGATTAAAAAAATAAATAAATAAATAAATAAATAAATAAAAATGATATGAAAATAAAGCCCTATGCCTATTATTTCAATAACCAATCTAACAACATAGGGGAAAATGGCCTGTTGTTGAACTGGTTCTAAACCTCTCTCTAATGACCAGTCTGTGACTGTATTGCAGCAGAACATATCCGTGTATAAGATGCAAAGCTCACAAGATCAGCCTTGTAATGAACAGTTGCCTGATTGCGGGTCACATCATTATGTGAATGCCCAGCCTGGAAATGTCCATAGTTCAAAGGCCTAGTCAATATGTGAAGAGTTAAAAGGACACTTAGTCATTGCTGTGTACAGTAGCCCATGCTGAGTCACTCAATGTCTCAGTAACCTCTGTGGTTGGGAAGAATAATGTAAAGCATGCAGCATACACAGATAATTACCAGGGCAGCATTCAGAACACTAGGGCTCATTTTACCAGAGATGAACAGCATCAAAAGTCAAGATGTGCAACTGATGTAAGGCTATATAAAGCCGAATAACACTATTTTCTCTTACAACAAGCCCCATTATAAACCGTGACATTCACAATACCCTCACAGGGTAACATCAAAAATGTAACCTGACAAATATAATCTTTACGGTTCTATAATGAGATAAAATGTATTACCTTGGATGCAGTCACAGATAAAGTGTTACATCTTATGAATCTAAGAGAATTAATATTTATAATACTAAAATATCTTATTTCTTATTTCCTTCATTACCATTCTGTGATGTGTGAGCAGAACATACAGAAATGCTTATCCTGAGCTTTCTGGTTCATGAATGAAATAAAGGAAGTAAACGTGTAAATGAGGACTTTCCTCTCTTTATGGCCAATACCAGCAGTGGATGTAAACCATAACTAAACTTTCTGACAAGTTTTGATTTTCTGGCAATATTTGTGTTGTTAAGAAATTTTATAGTATACTTTATTAAAGTTTGGATCCTTTCCTTTATTTCTGTAATGAGAGATGTTCCAGCCTCTCACTGAATGCTACAGCCCATACTCCATATATAAAGTAACATTCATTGAGAGACAGGAACAGCTCTCAATACAAAAAAAGGGAAAGAGTGAAAATATGCAGGATTTGACATAAAGGAGCCAAAATGTGTTAAAGTATATTACAAAATGTATTAATGACACAAATACTGCCAGAAAATCAAAAGTTGTTCAAAAGTTTCGCTACGCTTTAAAACATCATCACAAATGCATCAAACCTAAAGATGTGAGACCAACCTTATGTCTGGCATCATTACCTGCACTTGGGTTTTCGTTCTTTGGGTCTGCTTGGGGATCTGAAAAACGGAAACTCAATCCACTTAAAAAGTGGTTACTCACGGACCTTATAATGGACCTTACAATGGGGTTCGCCCAGTTTCTGCCCAAAAATGAGGAGAGGAAAGTGCTGCTTGCGGGACTTTTCTCTTCACATTTTTCAAGCAGAACAGGGATGGAATCCCCAAACAGAAAGTGAGCACTCGTGTGAATCCAGCTTTAGTAGAAACCGGCAAATGTGTAATCTAGCCCTTGTTATCTTAGAATAACACAATAAAGGCTAAATTGAACAGTAAAACATTTCACAATTCAGAATTATTTTCTAGGTACTTTCCTTTATATTACAGAAAAATACTATTCAAATTTTGAGAATTAGGCTGTGTTTTCATGTGTATTAGAGGCTTTGTTGCAGATTTTGCCACATTTGTATGAAGTAACTGGAAATCATACATACCATAACAAAGAGGGGTTCTCATTCTGGGGCTTACAAAGATACTGACTCAGAGCTGCTATTCCGTTACTTAGGGAAAGAAAATTATTCTTCATTATAAAGACTCTGGCAAACTCCTCCCCATATCTCAGTTTTCCCAGCATACATAATGCTAGTAGTCACCTGTTCACCTCAATTATAGTATAATAACAGTATAATATGCATTTCAAAGACTGCAAATTCCACTTGCTGTATACAATATAATCCTTGGAATAAATATGTGCTATTTTCCTCATTTAGAAGCAGAAATGAAATAATTTCTGATAAGAATGGACAACAAAGTTCTCAGAACTCCAGAGTCTCTAATGGAAGACAAACATGAAATCCATGTTTGCTAATATCTTACAGTCACATTAATATCCATGCCAATAAACAACTCGCCCGAACAAATTAAAAAGTTAAACACCATCTCTCTAAGGATTTCATTTACAGTGGCCACAAATTCATTTTCACACAATATTCCTGCTATGAATCCTGTTAGGAAGGTTGTACATGGCAGACAATTCAATTAGCAACTGAAAATTAGATTTTTTTTTTCTGACAAAATGTAATTTAAAAAGCAATTTGAAATCCCCCATGCCCCTTGTCTACAATTTATCTATGTAGAATGTACCTGTCACCCAAAACTCCAACCATACTTATTACTTTAAGACTATATATATATGAATTATCTATCTAGAATTTACCTGTCACTTGTGATGGGCGAACCTTGCGAGATTCATTTCATGAATATCTGAGGTTGCTCATAAGATTTGTTTCAGACTGGAAGTGCTATTATTTTACTATGAGGTTTCTTTAGACCACAGAAATGAAAGTCAAGAAAGGTGTGGAAAATAAAAAAACAAATATTCATACTCACCTCTACTAGGCTCTGCCATGGCATCCCTGATTTCTTCCAGTCTCCTTGCCTGTGTCAGTGGGCCTGTCACCACTGAAGCTTGTGATTAGACTTCACGTGGAACCATCCATGTCATAACACTTCTGTCAAAGTGTCAGATGTTATTACAGGTGGAAGCTGTATCTGGCCATGCATTTCCCCTGGATCAGCTGCTTTGGGGTTAATATAGTATTACACTGCTGCCAATCATATTCAGAGCATCTATTAAAGTGTAATTAAACGTTTGGACAACTTTTGATTTTCTGACAGAAATAAATTTAGTAATATCCTTTAATAACACATTTTGGCTCCTTTCTGTGAAATCCTGTATCTCTTTACTCTTCCCCTTGCTTCTGTCTCGAGAGCTGTTCCTGCCTCTCACTGAATGTAACTGTGTATGGAGTAAGGAGCTGTGTAAAATCTAGAGAAAATTAGAGGGGGAGGGGTCACTTCAAGAAGTTTTATAAAATGTACAAACTTGCTTGGTGTCATATGAAAGAGAAGATCCTCTTCTTTTATAAGACACTAATCTTACAGTGCTATCTATATTATTTCCAGAGAGATCACTTGTTGAAAATACAGTCACTATTAAGATATTTATATGCAGCTGTATAATATATGATGTACATATCCCAATACCAACTGTGTTTTCGACCAGTGATATCTCTGGAAATAATATAGATAGCACTGCACTTAGTGTCACAGTAAAGAAAGAAGAGAATCTCCTCTTTCATATGACATAAAAAAACAAATTTACATTATGTTTTATAATGCCCAAGATATAAATGTTTGAAGTGACCCTCCCTATCCTCATTTTGTCTGCATTTTACACAGCCCCATACTTCAAGCCTGTATTCTATACACAGTTACTGGATGAGAAACAGATCTCAATATAGAAGCAAGGGGAAGAATAAAAATTTGTTAATAAAGTATCTTACAAAATGTATTAATGACACAAATACTGTCAGAAAGTCAAAAATTGTCAGATTGTTTAGTAGCTCTTTAATTCGTGGATGGGCCACATATGTGAGAGTCAATGGATAAGACCACATATGCAAGAACTTCCTAAGGTCTGGCAATTACCCATATACTGAGGGATAGTATGATTGCAGTGATGCCAAATTTATAGAGGTGTCATATTCTGTGTATGGAGATATATAAGATGTTTTTTTTGTTTGTTTTTTTCCTGGGAAAGTTGTAATACATACGAGTACTTATACTATTCTGGGGAATGTCTGATGTTTTGATCAATTTTTATTAAATTTTTTGGGCGATATGGTGAACAAACGGCAATTTAGATTTTTTTTTTTCCTTTCTATGGCATTAAACTAAATATTTTTAAAGTTTGGACATTTTGTGATGTGGGGATACTTAATGTGTTTATGCTTATTTTTATATGTAATCTAGGGACTGTTGGGTGATTTTTTTTTGAAGAGTTTTATTTTTAGAACCCCAGGGAAATTTGAGCTCTAAGGTGTCTCATAGTCCATGCAATATACTGCAAAACTAGTCTCATTACACACTGATTGTAAGCATTTCCAGAGTCTCTGTTGTGCAGTTAGTTTTAGTGCCTGCTCAGTTCCTGAGTGGGCATCATATTAACCCCCCCCCCCCCCCCAAGATCTGTTGTACTGTTTGGGAGTTCATTCATTTTTAAAGGGGCTCTATCAGCAAAATCATGCTGATAGAGCCCCAGATATGCGTGAATAGCCTTTAAAAAGACTATTCAGGCACCATAAATGTTATATTAAACTACCCCCCTGTTTTAAAATAAAACCCTAAAAAAGAATGTGATCTACTTATGGATCGTGCACGCTGGGTGGGCATTCAGGGTGCGCTGTCTTCTTCATCCCCGCCTCTTCTTCCTCCGATGTCCTCCGGTCCCGTCCTCCTCCGGCGCTCGCGAGCGGACACTGATATAAAAAAAAATGGCCTGGGCGCATGCGCAGTAGCCGTAGTAGAAGCCGCATGCTACTGTGCATGCGCCCAGGCCATTTATTTTATATCAGTGTCCGCAAGCGCCGGAGGAGGACTGGACCGGAGGACATCGGAGGAAGAAGAGGCGTGGATGAAGATGAAGACACACCCTGAATGCCCGCCCACAGTGCACGATGCGTAAGTAGAACACATTCTTTTTAGAGTTCTATTTTAAAACGGGGGGGGGGGGGTAGTTTAATATAACATTTACGGTGCCTGAATAGCCTTTTTAAAGGCTATTCACGCATATGTGGGGCTCTATCAGCATGATTTTGCTGATAGAGCCCCTTTAAGGGCTCGTTCATATGGGGCAAGAGGGGGGCGTATTTTGGCGCTGAATCCACGTCAGAATCCGCCCCCCTCACAATAGAGGTCTATGTAGACTGCTACCTTACTCACGGGAAAAAAAAGCGAGCTGCCCTTTCTTCAGGTGGATTCCGCGGCTGATTCAGCCCTGGCATCTGCATCGCGGCAGCACCCTGTGGACCAGGCCCACTTGGGCCTACTCCAGAGTGGGAAGCTGTGACTGTCGGAAGCTGTGAAAGTCGCAGCAGGTGCATTTTGTCCCTATTCTGATGCGGCTTCCCGCGTCACAATCAGGACCAAAATACGCCATACCGCGCCCCGTGTGCACTAGCCCTTAGTGTATAATGTACATATGATTGTTTATCAAGATGTCTATTAGCGCCATTTAGTTATCATGCTTAATTTCTTTTGCATCTTTATACTTAACAGTTAACATAAAGCTTTGAAAGTGTAAAATCATCTGACACTTATACATTCTTTATATAATAACCAAATAGCACATAGAAAAAATAGTACACTTGCCCTATAAATTCAATGTGACTAGTAAAATCTCTGCAAATACAACAAGAGGAAATAAAGCTTTACTTCTGTATTCAACGCTTAAAAATAAAGCACTTCTTCCCCCATTTTAGCAAACATTACTTAGAAAGAAAGCAAATACATGGTGGCCCTGAGGTAAATGCAAGAGGATTAAATCAATATTTTCTTTATAAAATTGCAGAATTGTAGTGTTGTTGAGATGTGATGCCTCAGCTAAACTCTTATTATAGGAGGCACTGTCTCTTGGCAACCTGCAGAGTGCTTGTATTACTGTACCTACTGTATATACGGTGATGTAACAGGGAATGGTGAATGTGCTGTACAGAAAGTCTATATGTCGTGAACCACATTCAGCTTTGAGTGATGGTCTAGACTAGAGCCATGTTTGAGCTAAACACTTCATATAAATACGTTTAAAGGAAGTTATGTCAACCCTGCCTGGAAAAGAAAATCAATTTTGATCCAATCTGAACCCACATTTCAAGAAAGAAAGGGAAGCCAAATGCATCTTATACATCAGTATAAGACTATACACCAAACCTAAAGTAAATCACAAACTTGCTTTTATCTGCAGTCCAGAAGTATGGCATTCTCCAGGAGTCTGTGGCCCCTGTACTTAGCCTCTGAATAGGTAGCAGTTACCGTATTTTTCGGACTATAAGACGCACTTTTTTTCCCCAAAATTTGGGGGGAAAAGAAGGGTGCGTCTTATAGTCTGAAGGTGGCGCCTGGCATCCGCTGTAATAGAGAGGCGGAAGCCGGCAAGTGATAGACGCCATTACAGGTGCCGGGGCCTGAGACATCGCTGCGTTCCTCTGCCATGCATGAAGCCAGCAGCGGCAGGGGCTCCTCCGTGCCCCCGCCGCTGGCTTCATGCATGGCAGAGGATCGTAGCGATGTCTCAGGCCCCGGCGTCTATCCCGTGCCGGCATCCGCCTCTCTAGTACAGCGGATGCCGGGTCAGTATCCGTGGCCCCTTCTCCCCCAGGGCCGGTCCCCACCGGCCCCGTACCTGTAAAGTTGCAGGCCGGCTCCTGCGCGGCGATATTGCAGGAGCCGACCTGTTCGGGTGACAGCCGGGAGCCTAATGAGGCTCCCAGGCCTGTCACTGCTGTATTAGTATTGCGGCTGGTCTCTATGACCAGCCGTAATACTAATAGACAGAATGTCCCATAGACATGGGGGACTATGGGACTTGCGATCAAGTGACCGCAGGTTCAAGCCCCCGGGGGGGAATAAAATAGTAAAAAAAAAAAAAAAAAAAAAGCTTTAACAATATGAAATAAATAAAAGTTCTAAATCACCTCCTGGTTTTTTTTCAATACAAGGTGATCTAAGCAATAGATATCCCCCAAAATGGTATAACTAAAAATTACAGCTGGCCCCGCAAAAAAAACGCTCTATGCATCCCCGTACAGCTGCAGGGTCACCTGTCAATGTGGCCTTGCAGCTGTTGCAAAATTACAACTCCCATATATTAAATATTTTACCAGTTTTTGCTTCAAATTTTTTTTTCCCTATTTTCCTCCTCTAAAAAGGTGCGTCTTATAGTCCAGTGCGTCTTATAGTCCGAAAAATATGCCAGCTGTCAGTGTCTTACTGGGTCTCAAACAGCTGCTTTTTCTGATATATGGTCACCCAAAACCTTGTTCCCTCTCTTAGGTTACCTAGGTAATCCATCACAGTAATAAAAGCCTCTTAGGCTAAGTTCCCTCTGTCGCAATGTCTGCCTTTCGGTTTTAAAATTACAAATACCTGACAGACCCCATTTTAGTCAATAGAGTCCATCCAACTCTGTGTGTAACTGCTATTTTAGCGGTCTGTCTATCTGTAGTAATGGTCCTCCAATGGATTAGAACAGCAGAGAGGTGACATTAGTGTGAACCTAGCATCAACTCTTTCAAGGTATTTAAAATAAACCCATCAGGTGTATCTGGGGCACTTGCACATTAAAGTCAAGGTGGGCTTCCCCGGCCTCAATGTATGACTTTGCAGATGCCGGGAGCACCAAACAGGAGTCCTATGTGACTGATCAGACTCATCTCTAGGGAAGTATAAAAGCAGCCACTGGGACACTATGCCAATACTCAACCTGAGAGATTCCCATTTATATATGTATATATACATTATACAGATGTTTATAATCTCCCTATTGGACTTTCTCCATACACCATATGTTCACTTTACCTGCCTCTGTTATACTGATGAAGATCTTTGGACTGAAACGTCTATTAGTGTAACTTTTGATGCTTATAATAAATATATAATACTTCCAATTTGAGTGTCAGAAAAATCTTTTCTTTATAGAAGATGTAGGGAGAGCATCATTGGGGACACCCCTGTTGCTGTGAGAGAACTCATTTGCATACTGAAGTAAACCGGGATTTCTACCGAACGGCGGCGCGGAGAAGACATCTAAAGGTAGGAGAAGAATAGCCTTTCTTAAGGCTATTCCTACGTGTTAGGGAGAAAAAATAGCATTTTAATGATAGGATCCCTTTAAGATTTACTGTATGTATAAAGCATAAAGCACAAGTAATGATTTTTGGTTCTGCAGTGTATGACAGTAGACTTACCTGCAAAGCTATATAAACATAAGGACACATTACAAACTTAGTATAACTCTACTGACAAACTCAGCACTGCTGTGCCTGTTTATTTAGAAAGCAAAAACACTGCACTAGTGTGAACTGTGAACCTTGCACACCGTATCTGCCCTCAATGGTGAAAAATGAAAGTAAATCCTTCCAGAAACACAATACATTTCTTTTAATGAAGAGAAGCTTTGTATGTTACCCTCTTTGCAGGAAGCTGGATAGTGGTAAAGTCACTACTCTCTTATGATTTCCTAGAAAGTAGATATATATGTATACACCACAACCGGTATTCTCAGAGGCTGCACACAGGTTACCAAACACAGTCAAAACATTCTTTTATGTTGACTGCCAACCCCTAAATAAGATAGATTCTGTGAAACGCCTAAGGTAAAATTAACTATTCTTATTTAAAGCACTAGAAACACAAATTTTGTGTTGTAATGCAAATTGTAGGAGTTAAAGTAAAGCACTAAGTTCAGGTATGGAAGGATACTCATTGAAAGTTTTAAAATGGGAAATCCAATGTGACTTTTGTACTTGTAGGCCAAACTATATTCTGGCAATTTATTCAATCTCAATAAAGTGTTCACTTGGTATTACAGTCCATAGACATAAATAATTGGTTCATCTATAAAATCTTTTCAAATATAGAGACAGATGATGTCATCGGTGAAGGTCTGTGATCCTCATTATTTGGTAGAACAAAGAAGCTGTGGTACTTAGCAGCATGCCCCTTCATATAAATGAGAACTGCAAGTGCATGGTAGTCCTATTGATTTCCATTGGGTTTAAAAATATGTACATTAGAAAAAAAGCTGCATAGTACTCAACATACTGTCCATAAGGTTTATCACCTATTTACACTCCTCAACATTGAAATTGCAACACCAAGAACGAGCCGCTTATGCAAATAAAGAAAGCAGAAGGTGTCACTAAATTCTGTAAAGGATCACATTTTAAAGCACCTAGCTCCAATCTGTGGCACGTGTAAGGGGGATAAAAGCCAGACTGTAAGCAAAGGTTTTTTTTAGCCACATGAAACCTTAAAAATTGGATCAAGTAGTGTAAGATGATTATGCTGTGCCTCCTATTCATCGCTATGCCATTTATCACCACTTATCACAAACTAAGAGGGACTGAATCCTTGACTTACGCCAGCACATGGCTATGCACCTAAGCTGAGATGTCAGAGTTGGTCAACGTTGCGTGTTCCAATGCTCAAGAGAACAATGATGAACTGGAATAGCAGCAAAAGGTGCAAAGAGGTGAACTTCTGTACAGATGGATTGTCTGATTGGAAGAATGACTGCTAGGTTGGACTAGATGGACTTGTGTCTTCATCCAACCTCATCTACTATATAACTATGTGAAATTGGGCATCACATCTCAAGCCTAGGGCAGCAAACAGTGCCAATATAAACCATCAGATGGCATTTGCACAACACTGGGCTACAAACCAGATGTCCAGCTACAAGAGGTCCACTGATGAGTTCCAGGATTAGAAGGAACAATATCACGCAACATCAAATAATGTGTGCCTAACCTAGGTTGGTGGTATAAGGAAGATAGAAAATTAAATAAATAATTCTGGATACACTTAAATAAAGGTGAATCCAGACTAGTAGAACACTGAGTAGTAAAAGTGAAAACGAGGAGTCAATATGCATTACCGAGAAGCTACAAACAATAGTAACATTATCTCTGGAAATAAAGGTAGCGCTATATTTGATAAAGATTAGATGTGCCCTAAAAATTACATCCTAAAATAATGCAGATTAAATCTATAAAAAGAATAAATGAATGAAATATGTTAAAAAAAAACCCCTAAATTATCAGTGCTTCTGTATTACTCAATATATACAGTACAGACCAAAAGTTTGGACACCCCTTCTTATTCAAAGAGTTTTCTGTATTTTCATGACTATGAAAATTGTAGATTCACACTGAAGGCATCAAACTATGAATTAACACATGTGGAATTATATACTTAATAGAGATGAGCGAACAGTGAAATGTTCGAAATTCGATATTCGTTTCGAGTAGAGCCTCAATATTTGACTACTCGATCGAATATCGAATCCCATTATAGTCTATGGGAAAAAATGCTCGTTTCAGGGGAAACCACTATTCAACTAAAGGAAAGTCACCAAGTCCACGAATAGCAGGAGGAGAGTGTTTACACAGTATAGCATTCGGCCAATCAACGCCAGCTCTGAATCGAGTATTTACTGCAAATAGCAGCAGTAGTATTCGATCGAGTACGAATATTTGGAATATCTACTCGATCGAATATTACTCGCTCATCTCTAATACTTAACAAAAAGTGTGAAACAACTGAAAATATGTCTTATATTCTAGGTTCTTCAAAGTAGCCACCTTTTGCTTTGATTGCTGCTTTGCATACTCTTGGCATTCTCTTAATGAGCTTCAAGAGGTAGTCACCTGAAATGCTCTTGAAACAGTCTTGAAGGAGTTCCCAGAGCTGCTTAGCACTTGTTAGCCCTTTTGCCTTCACTCTGCGGTCCAGCTCACCCCAAACCATCTCAATTGGGTTCAGATCTGGTGACTGTGGAGGCCAGGTCATCTGGCGTAGCACCCCATCAGTCTCCTTCTTGGTGAAATAGCCCTTACACAGCCTGGAGGTGTGTTTGGGGTCATTGTCCTGTTGAAAAATAAATGATGATCCAACTAAACACAAACTGGATGGAATAGCATGCCGCTGCAAGATGCTGTGGTAGCCATGCTGGTTCAGTATGCCTTCAATTTTGAATAAATCCCCAACAGTGTCACCAGCAAAGCACACCCACACCATCACACCTCCTCCTCCATGCTTCACAGTGGGAACCAGGCATGTAGAGTACATCCTTTCACCTTTTCTGCATTGCACAAAGACACGGTGGTTGGAACCAAAGATCTCAAATTTGGACTCATCAGACCAAAGCAGAGATTTCCACTGGTCTAATGTCCATTCCTTGTGTTCTTTAGCCCAAACAAGTCTCCTCTGCTTGTTGCCTGTCCTTAGCAGTGGTTTTCTAGCAGCTATTTTACCATGAAGGCACAAAGTCTCCTCTTAACAGTTGTTGTAGAGATGTGTCTGCTGCTAGAAGTCTGTGTGGCATTGACCTGGTCTCTAATCTGAGCTGCTGCTAACCTGCGATTTCTGGTGCTGGTGACCCGGATGATATTTTCAGTTGTTTCACACTTTTTTGTTAGGTATATAATTCCACATGTGCTAATTCATAGTTTTGAATGAGAAGGTGTGTCCAAACGTTTAGTCTGTACTATATATATATATATATATATATATATATATATATATATACACACTCACCGGCCACTTTATTAGGTACACCTGTCCAACTGCTCGTTAACACTTAATTTCTAATCAGCCAATCACATGGCGGCAACTCAGCGCATTTAGGCATGTAGACATGGTCAAGACAATCTCCTGCAGTTCAAACCGAGCATCAGTATGGGGAAGAAAGGTGATTTGAGTGCCTTTGAACGTGGCATGGTTGTTGGTGCCAGAAGGGCTGGTCTGAGTATTTCAGAAACTGCTGATCTACTGGGATTTTCACGCACAACCATCTCTAGGGTTTACAGAGAATGGTCCGAAAAAGAAAAAACATCCAGTGAGCGGCAGTTCTGTGGGCGGAAATGCGTTGTTGATGCCAGAGGTCAGAGGAGAATGGCCAGACTGGTTCGAGCTGATAGAAAGGCAACAGTGACTCAAATAGCCACCCGTTACAACCAAGGTAGCCAGAAGAGCATCTCTGAATGCACAGTACGTCGAACTTTGAGGCAGATGGGCTACAGCAGCAGACCACCACACCGGGTGCCACTCCTTTCAGCTAAGAACAGGAAACTGAGGCTACAATTTGCACAAGCTCATCGAAATTGGACAATTGAAGATTGGAAAAACGTTGCCTGGTCTGATGAGTCTCGATTTCTGCTGCGACATTCGGATGGTAGGGTCAGAATTTGGCGTCAACAACATGAAAGCATGGATCCATCCTGCCTTGCATCAACGGTTCAGGCTGGTGGTGGTGGTGTCATGGTGTGGGGAATATTTTCTTGGCACTCTTTGGGCCCCTTGGTACCAATTGAGCATCGTTGCAACGCCAAAGCCTACCTGAGTATTGTTGCTGACCATGTCCATCCCTTTATGACCACAATGTACCCAACATCTGATGGCTACTTTCAGCAGGATAATGCGCCATGTCATAAAGCTGGAATCATCTCAGACTGGTTTCTTGAACATGACAATGAGTTCACTGTACTCCAATGGCCTGCACAGTCACCAGATCTCAATCCAATAGAGCATCTTTGGGATGTGGTGGAACGGGAGATTCGCATCATGGATGTGCAGCCGACAAATCTGCGGCAACTGTGTGATGCCATCATGTCAATATGGACCAAAATCTCTGAGGAATGCTTCCAGCACCTTGTTGAATCTATGCCACGAAGAAATGAGGCAGTTCTGAAGGCAAAAGGGGGTCCAACCCGTTACTAGCATGGTGTACCTAATAAAGTGGCCGGTGAGTGTATATATATATATATATATATATATATATATATATATATATATATATATTAATACATAAATCAAAAAAACCTAAGGAACACTCAATCCATAAAATATATTTAAATAACACTAAACATGCACTGTACTGCTGAGGATATATTTGCAGATATTTTTGGGAAGCTGGATAACCCCTTTAAGGTAAATACAGGTTAAAAAATAAAATAAAAATAAAAAGTCTACTCCTGTCCAGGTGATAAGGTTATATGTGATAGAGCTACAGTATAGTTAGTGAGGACTACAGCATACAGTGAAATAAAAGAAATGTCAACGTTATACAGCAGAATGGACATGTGTATATTTCTTTAAATAGATGCACAAAATGAAAGAAAAATCTGTAGATTTATGATACATCCCAGCTGTAATAAGGATGTAATAATAGGTCTAAACTACATGTACAGTAGAGTACTTGGAAATCAGATGATCGGAAAAAGTAGAAGACGTTATTTAGGCCATAACATTGATAACCACAAAGCATGATGAACAGATCACACATGGGAAATGTGTGGGCATTAATTATTATATTATCGGAAATTGAAGAAAAGAAAACTCCAAGGGCCTAAAGAAAAAAGTTTTATGACAAGTGTTTTCATAGCAATTCTGCTGTAAAGTCCCACTGTGAAAAACATTGGCTCATAGCCTACAATAGTTTACAAGGAATATAGATTCTTAGAAAAATTCTAGCTAGAGATTCTTAGCAAACCACAGATCATATGTGAGGAGAAGAACATTGGTTTCCTGCTACTTGCCTTCTACTGTATCTTATTTACATAGGGTATAAGAGATAAGTGTGTAGGATGTAAGCGTGTTGTATTCAGAATAATGGAAACTTATATCAATAGAAACATTATGACAAGAAATTAGTAAAAGAAGCGGCATTGGGTATAAAATGGAAAAAAAAACCATATCCTATATTCCCCGATAGTACATGTTGCTCTCCAATTTCCATAGATACAGCAGGAAATGGCGGGGACAAGGTAAGGTGGCCATCGCTGCCGCCAGTCATCAGCTAAACAGCCATTCCCATCTTTCTGCTGCTGTTTTGAGCATGAGCAAGATGTGGACAGCATTGGAATGGGAGGGGAGGAAATAGTTAAGGTGAGTATAGTTTAATTTTTTTAAAATTATTTTTAACCCATTTGATACTCACTGTCACCACAACACTTTTAAATACAGTGAAAGTGAATGGATATATTCAGGAGTCTCTTTTTTGTTTTTTCAACGGACCACTTTATACGGCTGTCCAAAAACCGGACACGCTCTTTGACGGTTTTGCAAAAATAGACATGTGAATATGCCCATAGCCTTTGAGGGATTTAAAATGGCTGTGTAATGGGACAGTAATTTATGGGAAGGCAGGGACTCCTAGCATGAAAGGTAACTCTTCGAGTCAGTTTTCCCACATATTGTTCACGCTGGACAGATCAGCACCCACAGAATGAGTTTTACAGTTGAAACTGGGTTGTATGAAAGCTGTCCAAAAAATATCATAGGGTGCATGTGATAAGTATGACACACGATGCTGAGATTATATCACTTCCAGTTTGATTCATAATTTTATCTTTTTTGTATAACAATACAAGAACCAACACAAAACCCAATAAATTCTCTAAAATCTTACATTTCCCACGATTTTCATTATTAAAAGGAGTTTATCATAAGTAGTAGTCTTCAGCTTGGCTCTTTAGCATGTGTAATGTGATAATTGTTTGGAGACAAAATAATTGGAAATGGAAACTGTAGCGGCCTGCTGTACCACACAGATCTACAGACCCTCTCATCCAAGCTCTGCTCCAGCTCAGATCCATCCATCCTCCTGCACCCATAAGAGATCTGCAAGCACCCTGTGTAAGCCTGTGGCCTGCTACATCAACCAGGATTATAGACCCTGCAACTCCAGACCTGTAGCATCACAGATCCATCCATCCATCCATCCTCCTGCAACCATAAGCGATCGGGAAATAGTAACTGCCTAAGGCTAGGTTCATACCTGCGCCTGCTCTAACATCTGGGGTTTCTGTCCCCAAATTAATCTAAAAAATGCAGAGAGAAAACTCCTGAAAGCAGGACTTTTCTCTCCGCATATTTCCACCTTTTGCGGGCTAAAACCAGGTGACCGCTTTTTAAGCGGATTAGGTCTCTGTTTTTCAGATCCCCAAACAGACCCAAAGAATGGAAACATGAACGCAGGTGTGATCTAGCGTTACTTGCAACCATAGTCCGTGTCTCATCACTTAGACATTCCAAACAAAAGAATGCTTTTGGAGTTCTTGACATGACCATGTAATGACAACCAGTTCATTTCAATGGACACCATGTAAAGCTAAACTTCTCCTGTATGTCAACATTTGGGAAAAAGATTGCCTTTATGACACAATGTGGACTGATGATTTTACTGTAATGTATGGTTATGAAAATTAAATTGCAGTTTCTTCTTCTTTTTTATTACTATTATAATTATTATAAAATCAAATACTAGCAACCGTATTCATAAAAAGAATAAATCATAGCGCCCCCACTGTTGGTAAGTGATGGTTTTTCTTTCTAACACCCACAGATGACCTGAAAAATGGTGCAGGAAACCTAATGTGGTAAAGTTAATGTACCACATCCAGTTTCAGTGTAACAGCCATGCACAGGTTAACAGACAGTGTAGACTCCTCCCACACTAATCTGACAACTTGAAGGAAACCATCAACAGGAAGGCAATCTGGGAGATTTATCAAAACTGCAAGTGTAAAGTGGAGGATTAGCCCCCTGCAACCAATACAATACAGCTTTGTAGGGGTGCATTCACACCAAATTCCTAACAATTTTCCTCCATGTGAATGGACCCTGAATCAAAGTAGCAACCTAACTGCTTGTGACGGCCAATGGCTTTATACCTCAGCCCTATTGCCGATTAGTGGCTACAAAATTGGGAAACGGCAGAAATTGTATAAGAGGCAGTGCTGGATGAATATCATCATTACAATTTATCAGACAAGTCTGTTCTATAACAAGTGACTACAGTGACCATCCTAAGAGGCTCAAGGTCCAGAGTAGTCACCTTTGTTTGGGGCAGAATTATGTATTTATGTACATTTAGAAGCTGGTCTCCCAACCTATGCAATAGGCAATATTATAGGCAAAATTAAATCCTTTCCAAAGACATGACCCCTAGCGTAGTAGCTGTTCTCCAAGTGGGTGGTTGCTTTTTATTTTCTCTGAGAAGGTTACTGCCCACTTGAAGAATAAAGATAACTTACATATATCCTTCCAACCAGGATATATTTTAAAGGAGATATCTTTAAAAAACAAACAAACACATTGATCAGGGGACAGTGGCAAAGAATGTATGTTATTTGCCATATTGTACTTGGTGACAGGTTCTCTTTAATGTGTCACATATCATTGAAATGAATGGTATGTAAGGCAACAAATATCCACTTGACATTACTGTAAATGTGTTAAAGATTGCTACATCTCTGTCTGAGCTGTGCAGAGGATATGTGATAACTTATAGATTGATAGGGGTCTGACCAATAGGATTCTAGTAGAAGTCTATAGGAGATACAGGAACAATCAAGTGCAGTCAGCTATTTTACATTATAAAAGTCACGTCTCATTCACACATTAGTGAAACCCTGAGTTTTATATGTCTATATAGAAGACCCTCACAGGCTGTTGTTCAATAGGAAGAAAACAGAAACATGCAATGCTTTTATCCATTGTTCAGACAGAACATGGAAAATTAACTTTTCAGTGACAATCTGTGAGCAGTTCATTGGTAGGAGGCTCCCTATAAATGACATCTGTGCAGTCAGGTGACTTTTCAGTGGGTTGAGTCTCAACTTTTTTTCTAAATATGTGACATAAGGAAAGTAACGGACATACAGAGAGCAAACAGATGAAAAATAGACATTCTCATAAAAAAAAATAATAAAATAACACTCCCTATGGTGTGAATAAGGCTTTAATCATGGGAATACACCTTTAAGCAATTCCCTACTCTTGGGAAATACTGTATCTAGTTTTCTCTGTGATGATACATTCTATTAAAACAATATGTATCTGCTTCATATCCTTCACTGTAAGTAAATGTCACAGTAGAAATTGTGTAGGGAATGTGACCTTGCATTCCAGAAGTTGCCCTATACCACATATTTGTGAAGTCACTCATCAGTCATTAGTCATAAAAGAGAATCTGTTAGGAGCCAGGTGTATCTGTTCTAGAACAGGAATGGATCCACCTGTAATGCTTCACAGAAACAGCCATGTATAAACTTTTCAGTATAAATGGTACACTATAATACTGAATACATTATAATGCTAATTATTTCTCTTGGTCATTGTTAAGCATATTATATTTACACAAACCACATATGTACGAGGCAGGGTTCTGAAGTTATGTAGTCAGAGTTGGCAGTCAGAAAAAAAAAACCTTACCATCTTCAACACAAAAAAAATTAATTATTTTAAGGGGGCGTTCATACTTGCGCCTGTGTCCTTCCTGGTGGTCGCTTTTAAAACCCATTCATTTGAATGGGTTTTAAAAGCAAACCGCCGGTGTCCGTATGCAGCCTTTCCGCTGGGAAACCAGACATGGAGGCGTTTGTGTCCGGCCAAAAAAAAAATGGTTTCCTCATGGAGAAGCTGCAAGCTCTCTTCCACACTTGTGGCCTACTAGCTTGGCAAGCTTTAGAACCAGGTCAAAGGTTCTTTTCTCTCCAGAACCAGGGAGAATGCCACAAGATGCATGCAGCCTGCTGGCTATGTGTTTGTAAACCCTGGTTCATACTTGCCATCTCTCCCAAAACATCAGGAAGGCTCCTGAAAAGAGGGGAGACCTCCTGGAGAACTGGCACTAGGGAGCATTTACACTGTATGTTACACAAGGAAAGCTGCTATTACTGCATGAGAGAACAGAAGAACTGGGTGAGGCCAAAGGGTGAATAAATTTGGGTGAAATAATTTGCCTATAAAATCCATATGGGGGTTGTGTGCAACAGTCCTGTGCTAAATTGGGAGTCTAGCATTTGATCAAACAAAGCATTGCAGCACGCTACCTTATTTTGTAGCATTTTTGGCCTATAATAGGAGGGTTAGACGTAGTCAGAAAGTATGTCCTGATTGCGCACATCCCTATTACAATCCTTGTATATAAGTATGTACTATCTAATAAGTTTTATAATGCCACATGGAAAATGCAGAAGTCACTTAGCTGATTGATATACAGTTTTGTAGGAAAGAATTGATCTACTGAAATCTCTGCTTTTTCTATGCTGAATGATGGACAGCCTTCCCTCTATGACTGTGTATACAGAGATGGCTGCCAGTCAATGATAGGACCACCTCCTGAACTTCTCAACATCGAAAGTGCAGAGATTTCAATTGTCAAAATGACTAGTTACAATGTAACTTTCCTACACATCTATCTATCTATCTATCTATCTATCTATCTATCTATCTATCTATCTATCTATCTATATCAGCTCACCTCCGTGTGATAGGATACCATTAACATTATGATGCTAATGAGATATTTGAAGAGGTGTACTATGTTATGACAGGCAGTGGCGTTACTAGGAATGGCGGGGCCTCATGGTGAACTTTCGACATGTCCCCCACACACACACACACACACACACACACACACACACACACACACAGTATTATACCCCATAGTGGCCCCTCCACACAGTATTATGTCCCTCAGTGGCCCCTGCACACACTATTATGTCCCTCAGTGGCCTTTCCACACAGTATTATTCCCCATAGTGGCCCCTGCACACACTATTATGTCCCACTGTGGGCACCAATAAACAACTTTTCAGACCCCAGAGTATAATAATTGGAAACCCAGGGAGAGAAAAACATAAAAAAACTCTGTTACTCACCTATCTCCCGTCTCCTACGCTGTCGGCCTCCAAAGTAGTCCATCTTCAATGACGTCAGACGTCATATGACCCGGGACGCAGAGGTAAGTAACAGTGTTTTTTATGTTTCTTACCTCTCCCAGGCTGGCAATCATTATACTCGGGGGTCCGAAAAGACCCCCGAGTATAATGATAGCAGCGCTAGCGGCTGTCACCGGGCCCCTAATGTCCCAGGCCCTGTGGCAGCTGCCTCTGCTGCTACGGCGGTAGTAACGCCACTGATGACAGGCGATATATAACAGTCAGATATGGTATTCACATGATAATGCCCCAATATTTCACAAAGTTTGTATTACATGTATTACAATTGCATGGTGCAGGATGGGCTATGACCCCTGGAAAACCGCCACATCACAATAGATGTACAAATAATGCAGACAAAAGAAAAAATTAAAAACGTATATAAAAAAACAAAAAACAAAAATAAGAGTGAGGAACTAACTTTCAGCAAACTGAATGGAATGATTTCACAGCAGAGAATAATAGAGACTTTTTTCAGGATGGATAAACCACTATGAAAACCCATTATGACTGCTGCAGGCCATTTTAAAAGTGGTCTTTTCTTTCTCCGTTTCATTTTTTTCCAACTTCTTCCCTGGCCCAATTCCTGAATGGCAGAGCTCCGAGTCTGAACAAACAGTGTGGGTGGTGACTGCTCTGTGGGGCCCCAGTAAAGGCTGCGATCACATTCAGACTGCGTACACTTCTAAATCATTACATGAATAATACTGTACAAGTTTTTAGGATGGGATAAGTGTCTTAGGAAATGTCCCTGTTTACATTTTTTCTAAATGAACATTCATTTGCTAAGTCTTTGAGAAAAGTCTTCATGTGAGTTGTAGGGTGCGCTGGTCTCACAGACCGCTGTCAAATGATTAGAGGGAGGCCTGCATGAAGAATGTCTGGAATGTAGTGCTGTCGGAATCAACAGTGTCACAAAGTGCAAGGATTACAACTAAACCAGCACACGTCCAAAACAAAAAGCAACAACTAGTTCAGCAAGGATGCTTCCGCCGTCTAGCCATGGAGGGGTTAACCCCACCTCACTGAAAGGTGATCATTACAACCCACACACACTTCCCCTAAAAAATTCCAAAACACTTCTGGGAGCCTGCATGTGATTGTATGAGGTAACTATGTTTAAGGCTTATTTTGCAGCCGAATAGAGAACATTTATTTTTAGGCGCTTACATTTATTTTCTTCAAGTTAACCTTATGATGACTGGCAGATGCCGTCAAAAATCCTGCCTTTAAGTATTAGAATCAAAATTGTATCATGGCTTCTCTCCGCAGAAGGATGGTAATGCTGCAGCCATTTCCTAGACAGCCCTGACCTAGGAATATAAATAAGGATTTCATTGGTCAAATACAATACAAAATACAAGTCTCTGTACAAAATCAACACACAAAGTTAACGCATACCTTATCAGGACTGTCTTCTTAAAAAGCTGTTATTGTTATTTTGCTCAAGCAGCCAACAGATTTAAGGATCAGAAACCGTACGACGCTTCATCAATATGCCAAACTTTCATCAAATAAGAAACTGGCTTAAGAAATCAAAAGAGCTTTCTAAGTTCCTACATTTTATTTGGTGAACTGCACAGTAATTAAAAAGATGTAGGACTTGATATAGCCCATTAACGTGCGCGCCAATGGAATACTTTATGATCTCCCTACATCACATCAGTGAGAGCCCATGGTCATAAAGGCACAGGCAGAGAGAGTTTTGATAAAATTATAATGAAGAGCTTCCAAAACATCTCCCCAGAGAAAATAACACATACTTTAACACTTCCGATCTAGCCAGGGCTCAGTGTTATTTTACTGCCAATGCCACCTGACTTGTTTAAAGTGGACCCTTCATCACCTCCAACAACTACAGCTCTTTGAATCAATTAATAGCTGCTGCTCCAATGATTCTGGCACAGTTTGAATTTTTTTCTGTAGCCCCCACCATTCCCAAGCAATAAATGCTGTTAGTTTTGGTGTCTGATATGTAATTTAGGCTCTGTACTTTCAGGTGGGCGGTGTCAAGCAAGAGCAAGAAAGGGGTGTGATTCTGAGCTCTGACACGGACTGAATCTGACCGGCGCTCCGAATCACACCCCCTGCCTGACACTGCCCTTCTGACATTTCAGAGCTTTACTCAGACATTACTCAGGAATGGTGGAAACTTGAGAAAAAATTAAAACTGTGCTGAGATCAGCGGAGTGGCAATTATATTTGTAGACAAATAACAGCTAAACATTTTTGCAAACACGAGTAATTAAAAATTCATCAGTTTTAAAGATTTTCTCTAATCATCTTTGAGATTACAGTTGTTTGTCTTGATCTGTTACCACTGAATACAACCAAGAATAAAGGAACTTTCTATAGTCTGTGACTTGTCAGAAACCTGGCCACAATTTCCTTAATGTGGCTGAGTTATCCTCTTGTCTATGTTGTGCCCCTGCCTGATAAACTGTTCACAGTAAGAAAATATGGCTGAGCTTCTGATGAGTCCTATACCCTAGAGAAGTTCCTGCATTCATAGTGGTATGTATTGCCAATACATCACGACAATAGACAACACAAAGGGTATGTTCACACTGAGCTTTTGTTGGTAGATTTTTGAGACAGACTCCACCTCTCAAATTTACATACATTTAGTCATGAATTAGATTTTTCTAAACATTATTATGCCATTATCTGCAATGTTAATAATAGTTCGTACAGCGTTAATGGTACATACATGTTGACTAAGCAACAGTTTGTAGTCTAGATCCATCAGCAACTCAGCAAGTGGTACTGGTGGCACTTCGAGGTGAGTGGTGCGTCTTAATGCATCATACTGTACATCAGAAGTAGGAAGGTGCACTGATAGGGAGGGAAAATGCCAAGGAGGCCTCAACTTCATCAGCAGGGGTCTCAGAAGACTTCCTCCATCAATCAAGAAGTCATAGACATATCTTAGCAATATGTGATAATATAACAAAGTTGGAATACACCGTTAAGGACAGAGAGCATACCCCTAGAAGATTAAATTCAGCAGTATAAGTGAAGGGGAGGAATCAGTCCTGGACTCCAGAAAGACAACACAGTCCACTTTTTCCACTTTCTAGGTATCAATAACAGGGAAAATGTATCAACACATCTACATATCTGTCAAAGATGGGTGATAATGTTGAGCATCTTTGGCGTATGACCATTTCTTGTGCCACAGTCTGAGCCTCTTTCACCGCTCTCTGCCAATGTTTGCAGAACGGGGCTGGCCAAGGATGCCTCATCTTGACATATTTATTAGAACTCCCACCAGAACACTGGCATGAGTTATACAGGAAAACTATGCCAGTTCCTGACTGACAATGATTCCATGATTTATTAAGAAACCCAGTGACTCTCGATAATTCAGGTGTAAAAAATGCCAGTCTTAATAAATTCCCCCCAGTAAGTACATGGCACAAACTGTGAAAGGGTACAGTCATTGCTGTACAGTGTACACAGACCTATCAGGTGGTGGTAAATAGCTCATCCTAAATCCCCAAGTACTGTATACTGTGAGTCCATCAAGCAGAACAAGTTGAAGAGACGCCTCATACATTATTATTATTTTTTTTTTATTAAGAAATAGCAAGTGTTTGGTATATAGGAATATGTGGCAGGCAGACAATGTATCCAGAATAAACAGGAGTATGTGTTTTCAGATTGGTTTGTTATGTATGTATACAGTATGTAGCAGGTGACTATGCTGATGACATATGCAAACATTGTGCATATGCTCTTTTTAATGCGTCTGCATCTGTACTGCACACAACCATAAATACATACAAATATTACCACTGCCTAAACTTCTGGGAAGTTGGGTACTACATCACTTACTCATCATCACTTCCCATCAACTAGCAATTGTCACAAAAGACTAAAACAATGATTTAATCGTCCATACTAAAAATAAAGGCCACTCGTGATGATTACAACAGCAGCGATGCTCTTTTACAGCACTGGAAAGGCCCTGATCAAAGGCAAGTAAATAAAGTCTGTCCCTTTGAAGCATATGCTGTGTTTCTCCTCTGGCGAAAAGTCAGCCAAGTATCTAGGAGCAGACTGGAGAGGTTTAATTGCTTCAGAATGGCAGTAAAATGAGAGTGATACTCCCTGCTAAAGGGGGATTCTTGCTGGCTATAGAATACCCAACAGCGCAGCTCAGCAAGGCTAGGCATATAAAGTTTAAGAATCAAAGCTTGCTACTGCCAGACAAATGATATCCGAACATTTCCAAAGCGGTTATATTCAAAAAGTCCTATATGCCATAGTCTCAAAATGAACTACTGGTTTTTTTTGGTTTTTTTTTTTAACATACACATATTTTACAACATGTTTTCCTATGTTTTCATCTCGATTTTAATTTTTTAAAAGACTCCTTAAATCTTATAGTTTTCACTCACTATGGCCACTGAGCAGCACAATAGGCTAACTCTTCAAATAATATATTTTTTTTAATTTGAACAGCGCCAACATATTCCCCAACACTTTACAAATCGTAGGTTCATGTAAAGACTAGAGATGAGCGAACAGTAAAATGTTCGAGGTTCGATATTCGTTTCGAGTAGCCCCTCAATATTCAACTACTCGAATCGAATATCGAACCCTATTATAGTCTATGGGGGGGAAAATGCTCGTTTCAGGGGTAGGCAACGTTCGATCAAATTATACTTACTAAGTCCACGAGTGAGGGTCGGGCTGGATCCTCCGAGCAGTCTTCTCCTTGCGGCGTCCCCGCGGCGTCTTCCGGCTCTTCATTCACTCTGCCAGGCATCAGGCCTGGGCAGAGCCGACTGCGCATGCCCGCACTACAAGCGTACATGCGCAGTCGGCTCTGCCCAGGCCCGATGCCTGGCAGAGTGAATGAAGAGCCGGAAGACGCCGCGAGGAGGCTGCACGGAGAAAACTTCTAAAGGTATGAGAAGAACCAGCGTTGATTGGCCGACTGTATAGCATTGGGTCAATCAATGCTGGTTCTGCATCGAACTTTTACATTCGAACAGCGAGTGGTACTCGATCGAGTACGAGTATTTCGAATACCATAGTATTCGATTGAATACCTACTCGATCGAGTACTACTCGCTCATCTCTAGTAAAGACAAAATCAGACATTGCAGAGTAATAAATCAATTCACACAATAAGAGCGTCTCTCAGTAGTCACCACCTGGGATTATATCATTTCCTACACAAACCCATAAAGATTACATTCAGAAATATAGATTAAATTATGTATTAATATTATTGAAATTTATTAAAAGCTAAAAAGACAAACTATTTAAGCATGGTGTCTCAGTGGTTAGTGGAGTCCTAGGTTCAAACCCTGCCAAGGACAACATCTGCAAGGAGTTTGTATATTTTCTCAGTGTTTGCGTGGGTATCCTGTGGGTGCTCCGGTTTCTTCCCACACTCCAAAGCCATACTGATAGGGAAGGTAGACTGTGAGCCCTATATGGGACAGTGACTGACCAAGTCTATAAAGCACTGCAGAATATGATGGCGCTATACAAGTAAGCTAAATAAATAACTCACCATTATACAGTTATCCCACTACAATAGTCAAAGTTAACTCAGTTTTAGTAATTGCCTAACCCCCGCCCCTCCTCTAACAGGGCCATGACAGATACAACACAACATAAAATACAATGAAGGTGACAGCTCCTTTTCCCATGCTCTCTGCACAGTGAACTTTGCATAGGTCATAGAGCATGCTCACAACATTCTCTCATAGATCAGTTATTAGACTACAGTCTGAATACTGCATGTACAGATAATTGAGTAAAAGTGGATTAGAAAAAAAATTAAACTGAAAAAAATACACTATTGAGGTTAATATAAAATTCTGAGATAACATGAGTTACAATATATATGCCAATGAGACACAAAGGTATACATCATGGATATGTGAAAGCTATACAGGAAATTATCCATATATAATGACAATAACAAATAAGACACACCTACACTAATGCTACACACAATCAGAAGCCTGGGGAGAAGTTCCATTCCTGCAACAAAAACCTTCAAGACAGATACCTGGATTGACAGCTGAAGCATTTATTCTGTATTTTTCCTGTATCTACCTTTAGGAAGTCTTCAGTAAATTTCCAACTATTTAGAACAATGTGCTAGCACTGGCTAAAACCTAGCCCTCCAGCATTACAGTACTTAATATAATAGAATGGAGTCACATATCCACTTCAAAATGTAAGAAAAAGGCTGCTGAAATCCAATGATTATAAGTAAAGCAACACTGAAAACATTTTAGGCTACTGCTTCAAATATACTGAGGCAAGTAAGAATCAGAGAGGGCGATCCTGGGTTCTTCTTTAACCTTCATTAGAAATGCAAGATGTACTGTTTTTTTTTTTAGTAAAGTGAATTACACTCAGGAAATAGTATTAGATAAGAACAGTCATTTCAGTCAGGCAGTCGCTGTACTGTATTATACGTGCGCACATTTCTCAGGTAACCTTTAAGGCAGTTACACACGCGCAGCCTTAAGCAGCTTTTTAGAGTCACTTTAGCTGCAATGAACAGTAAAGCCACTTATTTTGTCCAGGACATTATCAGTCTGCCGTCTGTTGACATAGCAACATCAGTATTGCATTTCCTCCGGTCTTGTTAGGGTTTTATCTATTTAACCTCCTTTCAAACAAGGCACAGAACGATTCCCATCATCATTGACTGGACACTTACTGCAAGCCAGGAATTTATAATATTACCCACATTTACTAACAGACGAGAGAGGTCAGCATATCTGCTTCTGATAGCCACTAACTGCAAACAGAAAGACATAATGAATAATGACAATGAAAAACATTTGTAATGTGCTTTTCTCACACAAGGGACTCAATGCGCATGGAGCATTGTGGTGTAGAGGAGTTAGTGGCTGTCGTACAGGCGCTCATCCTCTGGAAGCCAATTTACTTATCACTATATTTTTGGCATGTTAAAGGAGACCGGAGTACCCGGAGAAAATCTACGCAAACATAGGGAGAACTTACAAACTCCATGGAGATGTTGCCCTTGGTTGGATTCAAACTCAGGGCTCCAGCACTACAAGACAACAATGCCATCCACAAGGATGAAGTGGGGCTAAGTCTCTCTTTTGACATCTCAAATGTTTCTTATTTTGGATATTCCATAGGGCTGCAGGAACATAGGTGTTTTCTTTGTAATTCAAAAGAAAAAAATATATATTGCCTGCCACAAAACTTGTTCAAGTGTTATTCATGGAAGGACAGAAGACCACCAAAGTTAGGGCTCGTTCACATCTGCGTCGTCGGTCCTTATTGCAGGTTTCCGTTTCCTGCATAAAACAGATGCAGGAGACGGAAGCCTGCAGGAGACTTTCTCACCCATTCATTTGAATGGGTGAGAAAGCTGTCCGGCCGTGCGCGGCAGTGAGCGTTTTGCGCTCTCCGCCGCGAAACCGGGTTTTATAATCCGGACACAGAGTCGGACATGCAGTACTCTGTGTCCGGATAAAAAAATCCGGTTTCGTGGCGGAGAGCGCAAAACGCTCACCGCCGCGCACGGCCGGACCCGGTCTGTGGTTTCCGTCTTCTGGCATGCAGAAGACGGAAACCACAGAACGGAGACCCCAAACGCAGGTGTGAACCCAGCGTCAGAATAAAAGAAATTTACTTTGCACCAATCCTCTGGAAACACATCATGTTGTGGATTTAATAGCAATCCAAGCAAACAAGTTTAGCTACCTCAGTTCACCTACTATTTATATGGATGGTCATGTAAGGGCTGAGGGAAGGAAGCAAACAAATACTGAACTGTGAAAAATACAATGTATGTGGCTTTCAGAGCTAAGCAGTGTAAAATTAACAACAGCAGGTCGCCCATTAAAGTCAACTAAATTTGCTGCAATCAAAATTATAGGCATGAATCCAGTTCTGAGCTCTACTGAGGTGCAGGGAAGTAAACTTCCCCATATTAATGCACAGTGTTGCTGATACACTAAAAAATGCTCCAGAATTCTCATGTCATTTGCACCAAAAAAATTGCTGTGCATGTTTTACACCTCATTTTCTTAGTGTTCCCAAAGTTTGCATCTTCAGCGTTGTTAACTCTTTAAGAAAGATGTTTCTATGGTTACTGAAATAAAAAGCAAGGTGAAAGTTATAACTAAGCAGCTCGGTAAACAAAACATTGACATTTATGGTCCATGGCCCAAAAACTCCCCAGATCACAATCTAAAAGAGAACCTGTGGTCAAATCCTGGAAAAGGGGGTACACAAACAAAAACACAGAAATTATGTAAAACTCAAAGCACTGATTTGGCAAGAATGGGTTGCCATCAGTCAAGATTTGGCCCAGAAGATGATAACTAGGATTCCAGGGCGAACTGCAGAAGTATTGAAAAATAAGGGTCAACAGAGTAAATATTGTCTTTGCAAAAGCTTGATGTATTTGTCCATAAAAGTTAAAAATAAAAATACTTGAAATGTTTATAAATATACATCAATATAGCATACAAACATCTGACTAAAAGATTGTTCCAAAACTCCCCCTAGTGGTGACAACAGACAGCCAGGTTGCTACCTTTATCTTTCATTAGACTGAGGTTTTTAAATTCTGACTCAGAAAAAAAAGTGTTTATTAGCAGACTGTTTTATCTCAAGACAACTTTGTATGTTACAAGGTGAATATTTACTTTAATCCTACTAATATTATAAATGTGAAAGGATGGATGTTTGTGTGTTTGTTACTCAATCACGCAAAAACGGCTGAACGGATTTGGATGAAATTTGGCACATAGATAGTGTGTAACCTGGATTAACACATAGGCTAATTTTTATCCCGGTAAATGACATGGCTTAATAACGACTGTTATGAATTTATGTTCATATACTATATTAAACTGCTGTTGCTGCCAGGAGAATCAGCTAATTGCACTTTGCTGATAAAGCCAGGTCTGTTATCTCCCCATGTAAACACACAGATAACCCTCAGTCCATTGTCTACATGCATTTGCATATTATCTGATCTGCTCCAGGTAGGGTGCTCACAAACCCCTTTAATCCAAATTGGCAGTTTGCCAATTTTAAACATGCTGGGAAAGAGAAAATCTAATTTGTCACAAAATTCTAAAACAAAGAGAGCTATGAAGTTAGCCAGAAATCAACAGACTTCTCTTCAAGCGGAGCTCAGGGAAATCATCGACACCAACAGCATACTCATTATATGGCGTCCGAGCGAGCTGCTGAGATGCTGGAACAATCACAGGCACGGTGCGAGGAACAAGTTCAGCGGCAGGTCAGCTTGAGAGCTGCTGAAACGCCGGAGCAGGCGGATCGACGCCAACAACATGCTTATTATATGGCGTCCCAGTGAGCTCCTCAGATGCCGGAACAATCACGGGCACGGCTCGAGGAATGAATTCAGCAGCAGGCCAGCTTGAAAGTGGTTGAATCGACTGAGCAGGTGAACCATAGACGGCAGCAATTTGCTGAATATAGGCAGATCATTGTTGCCAACAACGCGCAGACGAAGTCTCGGGCAGATGCTAGTCTCTCCCTACTAATTGGAACATCAATTGATCACAATTGATACAACTCAAGCACCACTGCTTTGATGGACAAATGTTTCATATGATACACTGTAAATACCTTAATGCTACAGTTGGGGGTATATTAGTTTTATTTCATTACTGTGACATAAAATGCTACTTGTTTTATATAAACTTATATGTTTGTTGATTAGAGAAACAGGAAAACACTGACCGAGGAAATGAAGAAATCATTTGTGCTGCACCAATTAAAACAATTTATGCATGAGAAATTCCTCTCTGTTATCTATTACATAACCAAACCCTAAGGGCGTCGTGTTGAAGAACTAGAACACTTACATAACTAGCCTGAATATATATATTAATAATAGTAGATACATTTATTCTTGGCAAAATATTAAAGTCATATATTTATAAATGTTGGTAAAAAGCCATTGTAAAACCTGTTATTTGTAATTAAATATTATTATTATTATTATTATTATTATTATTATTATTACCAATCTGTTTTAAAGAAAGAAGACTATAAAACAGGAATTCATTGCGTTTCCCATATGGAAGGAATATGAAAATAGGTAGGAAAGATTTTCTTTTGGTGCTGCAGTCATCAAGTGGATTTGAAGAACCATAAAAAGCATTGACATTGTGCAAATAAAAATGAAATTTCTTAATCAATGTTAATATAAACTATGTGATAGAGAGATAGTAAACCCCCTTAGACACCAGGAACTAGGGTCTGGATGTGACTGTCACCGGCCATAAACATCAGATGATTGTTGGCCAAACCTGGAGATTCTGGCTAAATTGGATGATCATTTGATGTTTATGGGGAAGTCCACCTGTCCCTTGCCAGAAGATGGTTAATACCTGTGTTATTGAGACCCTAGGAGACACTTATTCAATTAATCTAATGTACGCTTTCCAACAAAGAGATGAAAGTGTGTGTCTGAATGAAAATACGCTGCTTTTGTCCTCTAAAGCTGCCTCATAGTTTTGTAAAAACCACAGTGTCAAAACTGGAATTGCTTTTGTTAATTTCCTCTAACAATGTGTTATTGACAAACTGATCCCAAGCCACAAATCATCATCAATGTGTATACACAGCAGACAGTGCACATCATTGTTCCAAGCCAGCCTTCGGATATACAGCAGAGCCCAGCTCAAAGCCAAAAGGGCGATTTCAAGAATGTGATTGTTATGGCTCCATCATTCATGCAGCACCACTGATGATATGATATATGATATGGAAAGAATAAATACTGATAACATTAAACCATCTCTTTACTTACAAGTGGACAAAGTTTTAGAATATTGGCTAAACCGGAAATACTTCCTCCTAGTGTGTTCCTTTTTATATCTTCTAAATGAACAATCCAGGTAGGACCGATACAGCGTCTTATTTCTAGTGCAGCATTTCAAGAGGAAGCGCATAACAAAAAGTTCTCACTTTAATGCTTAAGGTTGCAACAGTCTGTAAAATTCTGAACATTCACTAAAGATAGGAGACTTAATTCCAGTTTCCAATGGTAGCGTCCATGATTTTTGAAGATTTCATGTACCAGGTAACAGTAATTCTGCCCATATCAGTGTCTCAGCTACAGGAATGCCTAACTTAAATAAAATTGTGATTTGTTTTGTTACCATTGCCCAATTTGTCCATCATTTATTCAGTAAGTTTCTTGTTTGGTATTTTATTATTTTTTTTCCACGTTTACATTTTCACGAATCCCTCCATACACTCAAATGTATGAGAGATCCATGCTAACTGGCACCCCTTAGGTGCAAAACAGCCGTGAAAAATGGTCAACTTCTCCATATATGTGTGATGTAGTGTGAATATCAAAGGCCTACTTCAGGCAAAACTTGGAACAATCTGTTATACCATGACACTGAGTCAGTGTTCTCAACCTGAATCCTTTTTTTTTTTTTTTGACAAAAGTATTCAGTCTGGCAACACTAACTTGGCTAATAACATCTACAGGGAACAGCAATGTACATATTGGCCGTAATGTGATAGAATAGGACAACTCACATCACTTGTGCAAAGGTGCTTATTAAATGATTTCTGGCATCAGCTTATTACAGAAAGAACAATTTTCATCTTTCAACTATTTCTTGGGGAGGTTTCTACAATAAACAAGACACTATGGGGTAAATTTACTAAGCTAAATGAGCCAGAATTCTTAAATTATGCCAAAAGACACCTCCATCCTGTGCCCCACATTTATTATTTATTTAAAATACTTTTAAATTGTCTGGCGAGAGGTGTAGCATAGCAGACAAAGGACGGGGCTTACTGGGAAATGGAGTTGTTTGACAACATTGTGTCAAATTTTTGGTACAGGTTTCTGTCACAAGCTAAGCTGATTCAAAGATGGTATAATATTAGAGTAGAAATTCTGAGGGTACGTTTACATGGACATTGAAGAGGAATTTGAGGTGGACTTTCTATCACAGCTTTCATTTGCTGAGTAGACTCAGATAAATAGGCCTACTCGGCAAAATAGCTTGTGTGGTTCTGTGGTCTACTCAGGATGCAGCCCCCTACTCTGCTTAAGATATGCTGAATTCAGGCGGAAACCCAGTGGACCCCATTATAGTCTATGGAGTCCGCAGGTTTCTGTGAATAACCACTTTTTAAGCAGATAGGGTGAAATACGAAGAACTGAAACCTCAATGCTAGGGTGAACCTAGAGTCAGTGACAAACTTGAGCAGGAGGCTTATTCTTTCACTATCCTGGTTCAATTTCTGCCTCCCAGAGAATGAAATGGGAGGCACATTAGTGGAGAAATTTGGTGCTGATTTTGAGGTGGAAATCAGCACCAAATTCTGCTGTGTAAACGTTCCCTTAGGGTGCATGCACACAACTATGTGCACTTTCAATGTGCTAGCCGTGAGAAACTATCCCACTTTCTATGGTCCCATACACACGCCTGTATATTTTCACAGATGTGTGTATGGGTACATGAGCAAAACTTTTGGGGACTGTGTTCACTAACCTCAATAAATGGGGCCGTTAAGGCATGGACGACATATGGACTTCATCCATGTGTCATGTGTGCCATTCAGTCACAGCCCGGTGTACTGTTACTCTGAGTCTGGTGAGACTGTATCGTGCTTATTGGTTTGTTCATGTGGCTGTTAGCAAGCCATACGTATAGTTAGTTTGTTATTACTGTTTAGTTAGTTGCTCAACCGAGCAGGATTTTGTTTCTTATTGTTTTGCCTGAGGCTAAGGCTGTATTTTATTTAGCTCATTTTGTGCCTGTAGTCAAGGTTTATTTATTTTCCTGTTTTTTTTTCTATATAAACCTGTTTCCTGCATATTTTGTGTCCCTTTCTTTGACTGGTTGGGTCTGCACCA
This sequence comes from Leptodactylus fuscus, assembly GCF_031893055.1. NCBI lineage: Eukaryota > Metazoa > Chordata > Amphibia > Anura > Leptodactylidae > Leptodactylus > Leptodactylus fuscus. The sequence continues at coordinate 105,242,809 of NC_134268.1, read as the reverse complement.
CCGCTGCTACCGAGCTAACTTCCCCCACACTCCTCTAAAGTGGTTGTTTTAAATAAACATATCTTTGTTATAATGTGGATACTATAGGGGCATGGCAATAAGTTCATGTGTCTGTTCAGAGTCCCTGCAACCATAAAAACCCTTTAAATGGGAAAATTTATTAGGTTGTTTCCTAAATGAAAATAAATGAAACATTTTCTGAATATTTCCTTCATGTTCTGATTCCAGACCCCATTTTGTGGTCTCAGCACCTGCACTATGTATGTACTGACACAGCAGACAGCACCCCTCCGTTTTCTAGGTCTCTGGTATGCTGGCTGACTGTCAGGTTCAGTTCATTACCTACACCAGCCCCCCTGTTTTGTCTCAGTAGCAACCTTGATGGAGGAGAGTAACCGGCTTAGCTATTGAATGAACCAGATAGCCAGTCCCCTTCAACTCATGTCACCTACACAGTGAAAGGAGAGAAAGCTCCATGCTCCAATAGCCAGGAAGTGAAGTTCTGGGAATGGAAAGCGGGGTTTGGAATCATTACACTAGACCAGTATTCAGAATAAAAGTCTACTAGTAATTTTTATTAATATACATTTGGGCAACAAACATTTTTACTCCTACACAACCCCTTGAAAGAAGAAGTCAGTTAGTCTACGTAACAAAAACTTCAAACATATATTGGTATAGCTGGAAATCTGAAAACACCTACATGTCTACAGGCAGCACCAAGGGGACCAATAAACAATAGGCTTATAGCCAAGACCACACAAGGGTCACGTAAGAATATTGTTATTCACATAATATATATTTTATTGCAGCAATGCCAAAAGTGTTGCTATTCTAAAAACATCTTGCCGCACTCCTGTGCAGTGTGGATTTTTGGTAACTTGATCTGCTTTTCTTGATAGAATGAATATGTCAATAACTGGTATAATGAGCCGATAAATATCTGGTAATAGAAACGTCACCTAAAAAGAGGTTAGTTTTCAAGAAGGAATATGCAAAGTCTTCTGCAACACATTATATGGTCATACAACCTGATTGGTTACGGTTAGGTAGTTTTTCCAAAAGTAAGTATGTCGCCAGAAAATAATATGTTTTAGATCAAGTTTAATGCTAAAAAATAGATTTTTGTGCAGATAGTTACCTGATGATAATGTATATGTAGTCACAGATTCCACCAGTCACAATAGGTCATGTCACAGCTTATCTACTCCCCTCTCTATACAATGATCTGTAGAAAACTCCTTCATAGAAGTTAATATGGCCTGCTCCAGAACATTATGTCTCATGTTTACCTTAATGACTATTTTAGGCTTAGTGTCAAGATTTGGAATCACAAGGATTTTTGGATTATTTTTTTTTTAAATAGATAATATTGTTTTTTCATTTTCAAATTTATCAAAACTACTTAAAAAATATGTTTAGTATAGAAACGAGATTTACACAAAGTCCTTTTCTCATGATTCATTACCGTTAAGTAAAAAGTAACGCTATATATATGGAAGACCAGAAAAAGGTATTTATATTTTTATTCACCATAGCAACCAGTATTTTCCTACTCTATATACACACATACAAATAATAGATTTATAAGCAAAGAATGAGACAAGAGATGTAATGTACTTACATACAGTGCTGTGAATAAGGCCTCCCTACAGATTTTGTTTTCCTTTCATTTTTCACCTTATCAAACACATTTTAATCAGACAAAGATAATCTAAATGAATATAAATTGCAGTTTTTCAATAATGAATTCATTTATTTAAGGAAAAAAGTTATCCAAACCAACGTAGCCCTATGTGAAAAAGTAATTGTGCCCTAAACCTAATACCTGGTTGGACCACCTTTGGCAGTAACAACTGGAATCAAGCATTTGCAATAATTGGAAATGAGTCCTTCAAATATCTGCGGAGTCATTTTGGTCACTTTAATTCAGCCACACTGGAGGGTTTTCAAGGAGGACTTGCTGGACTTGTCTTAGCGATTATCAAGATTATCAAGTTTTTTTTTAAGCAAATTAACCGGTTAAGGACCAGGCCCAAAAGTATGTTAAAGACCAGGCCTCTTTTTTCAAAACTGACATGTGTCACTTTAAATGGCAATAACTTTGAGACGCTTTAACTTACAAAAATGATTTTGAGATTGTTTTTTTCGTAACACATTATACTTCATGTTAGTGGTAAACACTAATCAATATTTTTGCATTTATTTATAAAAAAACTAGGAAATTTGATGGAAATTTGAAAAAAATTGCAATTTTCAAAATGTGAAATTCTCTACTTTTCAAGCAGATAGTCATACCATCCAAATACATGAATAAATATTATCTCCCATATCTCTGCTTTATATTGGCATCATCTTTTGATGGTCTTTTAATTTATTTTGGACGTCACAAGGCTTAAAAGTGTAACAGCGATTTTCCAGATTTACAAGAAAATTCTCCAAACCAATTTTTTAGGGACCACTTCAGTTCTGAAAGTAATTATAAAGGCCTGTATAATAGAAACCCCCATAAATTACCCCATTTTCAAAACTGCACCCCTCAAATTATTCAAAACAGCATTTGGGATGTTTGTTAACCCTTTAAGCATTTCATAAGAATAAAAATAATATGGCAGTGAAATTTAGACATTTCATTTTTTTTCACTAATACATTCATTTAGACCTAAAATTAACACATTCACAAAGGGTTAAAGGAGAAAATGCATCTGATAGTTTATTGTGCAATTTCTCCCGTGCACAGAAATACCCCACATGTGGGTATAAACTGACTTTTGGGCACACGGCAGTGCATGGAAGGGAAGGAGCGACACTGGGTGTTTGAACAGCAGATTTTGCTGGAATAATTTTCAGGCGCCATGCCTTATTTGCAGAGACCCTAGAGTACCAAAACAATGGAAACCCCCCAAAAGTGACCCCATTTTAGAATCCACACCCCTCACAGAATTCATCAAGGGGTATAGTCAGCATTTGGACCCTACAGTTGTTTCACAGATTTTACTAACATTGGGATGTGTAAATGAAAAATTACTAAAATGTCACTTTATCTCCAAAGTTTTCATTTTCACAAGGGGTTAAAGGAGTAAAAGCCCCCCACAGTTTGTTAAACAATTTCTCCTGAACACGGCAATACCCCATATGTGGCCATAGTATGCTGTATGGGAACATGGCGGGGCTTGGAATGGAAGGAGCGCTATTTGGCTTTTGGATGGCAGATTTTACTGGAATAATTTTAGGTGCCATGTCTCATTTGCAGAGCCCCTAGAGTACCAATACAGTGGAAACCCCCTAAAAGTGACCCCATTTTGGAAACTAAACCCCCCACAGAACATATCAAAGGGTAGAGTGAGCATTTTGACCCTACAGCTGTTTCACAGATTTTATTAACATTGGGCCTTGAAAATGAAAAATTACTTTTTTTCCAACAAACTGTCAATTTAGCCCCAAATTTTTAATTTTCACAAGAGGATAAAGGAGAAAAAGCTCCATAAAGTTCGTTAAACAATTTCTCCTGAACTCGGAAATGCCCCATATGTGGTAATAATCTGCTGTATGGGAATATGGCGGGGCTCAGAATGGAAAGAGCGCTATTTGGCTTTTGAAGGGCAGATTTTGCTGGAATATTTTTCAGATCCCATGTCGCATTTGCAGAGCCTCTAAAGTATCAATACAGTGGAAACCCCCTAAAAGTGACCCCATTTTGGAAACTACACCCCTCATAGAATTTATCTAGGGGTAGAGTGAGTATTTTGGCCTCACAGGTGTTTCACAGATTTTATTAACATTGGGACGTGAAAATGAAATATTACTTTTTTTCCCAATGAATCGTCCATTTAGCGCCATATTTTTAATTTTGCAAATAGTTTAAGAATTAAAATCCCCCCAAAGTTTGTTACACAATTTCTTCTGAACACGGCAATACCCCATATGTGGCCATAATCTGCTGTATGGGTACATGTTGGGGCTCAGAATGGAAAGAGCGCTATTTGGATTTTGGAGGGCAGATGTTGCTGGAATAGTTTTCAGGGGCCATGTCACATTTGCAGAGCCCCTAAAGTACCAATACAGTGGAAACCCCTCAAAAGTGACCCCATTTTAGAAACTACACCTGTCAAGGAATGTATCAAGGGGTATTATCATTTTGAGCCTAAAATGCTTCCCAAAAATTAATGTACAAAATGAAAATTGAAATTTTTAAAAATATGCCATTTCGGTGCCCAATACGTTGCACCCACTTTGTGTTGTCAGAGACCTACACTCCTAAAACTATTAAGGGGCCATCCCGAGGGGCAAAAAATTATATATGTGGGTGTAAACTGCTGCTTGGGCACACAGCAGGGCTCAGAAGGGAAGGACCACTGTGCGTTTTAGCTTTTGGGGTAGAGATTTAGAGGGACCCTCTGGGCACCATGTTGTTTTTGCAGAGCCCTGGAGGTGCCAGTAAACTGGAATTCACCAAGAAGTGACCCCATTTTGTAGGGGCAATTTTAGGGTCTCTGCAAATGTGACATGGTGTCCAAAAACGAAGAATCTAAATCTGCACTCCAAAAGCACATATTGCTCCTTCACATCTGCGCCCTGCTGGGTACCCAAATAGCAGTGTATGCCCACATGTATGACACTGGTGTACCCCGGATAACGGACTTAATGCCATATGTGGGTATAAATGGCTGTTTGGGCACAGCCGGGGACAGAAGGAAAGGAGCGCTATATTGGTTTTTGGAGCACACCATGCCATTTTTGCAAAGCCCCTGAATTGCCAATAAAGTGGAATCCGCAGACATGTCACCCCATCTTGGACACTAGCCCACTGATGGGATTTATCAAGTGGTGTAGCGAGATTTTTTTAACCCTTGAGTGTTGCATTTATTTAGTTTCCAGAAATGAAATCGCAACTGATAGAGAAGTTAAAAATGAAAATTTTACTGATTTGCCATTTCAGTGTGCAACATGTTGTGCCCGACTTATGTCAGCAGAGACACTCCAAAAACTGTTAAGCGGGTATCCTGGGCACAACAGCTTTCAGAGCGTTCATCTCTGATACAAGTCGGGCATAACATATTACGCACTGAAAGGACGTATTCCTGGAAAAATGGTCATTTTCACCTTTCACAATCAGCTTCGTATTCATTTATGGATAATAAGTTATAGCAACACTTGGGGGTTAAAAATGCTCTCTGTACCCCTGGAGAAATCCTTCAGGGGTGTAGTTTCCAAAATAACATCTCATATCAGGGGATTCCACGTTACTGGCGTTTCAGCTCTGCAAAAGTGTCATGGCATCCAAAAACCAAACCGTCTGCGCTCCAAAAACCCAATAACCCTTCTTCCCTTCTGTGTCCGGCTGTGCCCCAATATCAGTTTATACCCACATATGACATTACGTACGTTATCCCGGGTACACCAGTGGCATACATGTGGCATAAACTGCAGTTTGGGCGCACAGCAGGGCGCAGAAGGGAAGGAGCGCGATGAGGCTTTTGGAGTACAGATTCAGATGTTTGGTATCTGGACGCCATGTCATGTTTGTAGAGCCTGTAAGGTACCAGAAAAGTGGATTCCCCAAAGGAGTGACCCCATTTTGAAAACTGCACCCCTCAAAGAATGTATCAGGGGGTGTAGTGAGGATTAGTATGCCAGATGTGACTGCACAGCGGATGGCGAAGAGGGAATATATAAGCGGTGCGGAGGACATTAGGGACACCAAATTCTGTACTATGTCCCAGTAGCTCCTATGATTGGGGGAGTCACTCTGGGGGTCACTTTAGGGGTCACTTCTGGTGTCCGTTCCCTCATAAGCTGTAAATATGGGGTGTCCCCTGATATCCGCTCGCACAGCTTATATATTCCCTTCCTGCCGCAGCCAGTTGTGTTCTAATAATTTGGCGATTTTTGCGGACTTTTGTCTTCACATTATTAGATGCTATATTTTCTTTATTTTTCTGGTGACGCGGCCATATAAGGACTTGTTATTTGCGGGATGAGATGCATTTCGTAATGACACCGTTTTTGGGTGTCTACATCTTATTGAATACATTTTATTAACCCTTTTTTGCTGGATTTAAAAAAAAAAAAATCAATCCTGGCATTGAGTTTTACTTTTTTAATTTTGCGCCATGCAGCGTACAGTATAAGTAACATGTGTCCTTTATTCTGCGGGTTGGTACGGTTATGGTGATACCTCATTTATGTTATTTTTTTATGTGTTACTAGTTCTGCAGAGGAAAAACACATTTGGGGACATAAATCAATGTTTTTTGCATAGCATCTTCTGAGAGGCGTAACATTTTTATTTTTCGGTTGACAGTGTTGGTTGAGGGCTTATTTTTTGCGGGACAACCTGCGCTTTTTATTGGTACTGTTATCAGATGCATATGACTTTTTGATCACTTTTTATAGTATATTTTGTAAGGTGAGACGGCGAAAAATCATTACTTCCGGCGAGTTTTTTCCGGGTTTTTTTTCCGGCGTTCGCCGTGTACATTAAATATTATTTCAGTTTTATTGTATAGATTGTTACGGACGCGACAATACCAAATATGCATTGTTTTTATTACTTTTTAGTTTTTTTTTATATAATTCATTTTCTATAGAGAAAAAGGGATTTTTGGGCTTTATTACTTTATTAATTTTTTTCATACACTTCATTTTATTTTTTTTTTATTTTTTTTTTACTTTTTCATGTGTCCATTTAGGACACTTCAATCAGCAATACTGTGCTGATATAGAATGCCATGTGAGACACAGCCTGCAGGTGTCCCACATGGCATTCCGTAGCAGGATGTCAGGCTGTGTAGACGCACAGCCTGACATCAGAAGGTCCTGGCAGGATCACCAGGTATGTGGGGGCTCCGGGCAGTCTGGGGTCACTGGCCAGACCCCAGACTACCTTTTACTGCTATCGGCACCCTCCGATCTCGCCGCGGGGGGTGCCGATCTGATTCAATTGTTGGTGGATGCCTTTCGATCGCGCCGTGATGTTTCACGGCGCGATCGAAAGGGTTAAAACGTCCAGTCGGACTCAGTTCCGACTGGACGTTATTGAGGAAGGGGTTAGGTGTTAGTAACACCTAACCCCCGTCCTCCCCGCACCCCTCCCCCCGCCAAGAAGGTACCTAAAGACAGGACGTATTTTGACAATAGTCCGGTCTTTAGGTACCTGGACCGCAGGCCGTAAATTTACGTACGGCGGTCCTTAACCGGTTAAAGCTTTTTATGTTCCTTTTGGTCAGCAGTGGTCTTCACCTTGGAAATCTACCATGGATATCATTGTTTTTAGACTCTTTTTTTTTAATAAACACTGACCTTAACTAATGCAAGTGAGGTCTGCAGTGCTTTACATATTGATCTGGGTTCTTTTCTGATCTTCTGGATGAGTTGTTGATGCAAAACTGGAGTAATTTTGGCTGGCCAGCCACTCCTGGGAAGATTCACCACTGTTCCATGTTCTCTCCATTTGCGGATTGTAGCTCTTTTTTGGGATAGCTTTTTTCCCTTAATAGATTAAACCCTTATTTAGCAACTCCTTCCTGTATTTACTCAGGTTATCTTTGTCTGATATTCAAAATTTATTTGATTAACAAATGTGATAGACAAATGTGCAAAAACAAAAGAAATCTGTAAAGGGGCAAATACTTTTTCACAGTACTGTATATAGCTGAGTAAACCGCGGAATAAACTGCTTCAGGATTAAAACTAGAGTACTGAGGTTAAAAGAATATCCTCCTGAAACACATTTAACTCAGGACTTCTTGTAGTGGTATTCTAAAACTAGGAATATCTTGTAGTAAAGGGACGGAGGTCATAGCTAGAGAGACAGAATTTGCCATACCATTATACTGTAGTTCATCTTATCAAATTATAGATTTATGTATTTTATTCTTGTTTAAAGTATTTCACAGCTGTATCCTGTTGTACTGAAATCCAAATCAGATATACAGAATATTGAGTCCCAAATTAGATGAAAGTTTCCATAAGCAAATATATCTGTCCTGTAGATAAATTACAAACAGCCATATTTTGCTATGCTAAAAGCAATTATAAAAGACTTACCATAAAAAAATGTCCCGTTGTGGAAACCCTGTGAACTATCATAATAGGTTCTTAAGGTTTGAACACAACATGTGAAAAAAGGGGGCCTCATGAAGACAACCTTCTATCTAAAGGCAGTCTTCCCTGTATGAGTATGCATACAGAGAACTGTCAATCATGGAGTAGGACCATCCACTGGACTCCAAAGCCAGAATTTTCAGAGAATAAAACAAAATAAATAACATAATTTACTGTAACTTTGCTAACGAAGGTATATATAGCAATCCTCTCAGCTCCTCCTGTTGTAAAACAGGCCATCTTTGACAACAATTTTGCCCATTTTGTCATTTGTCCTGTCAGTTGAAATCAGACAGTACAGGGATAAGTCTAATGCTGGCCATGAAAATACCACAAACTATCATTGACAACTGGCAGCCTTTCGTCTACCAAAATTATTTGGTCTAGCTAGATATTTTTGGCTAGTGCTTGGCTGAAAATATCAGTTTTTGGCATTATCAACCACTTTTTTTTTTACTGTAATTTTTATTGAAAATTTTTGTAGACAGAACAAACAAAAAAAGTCAAACTCAAATCGTCAAGCAATCAAGCAAGATAAACATTGGCAACAGTGTAACAGGATAATGTAACAAGAATGGGGGGGGTGTAGGGGAAGGGAGGAAAGAAAGGGAAGGGGGAAGGAGGAGTCAAAAGCCCTGAAGGATACAATAAGCATCCCAGTTAGACCACACAGCCTGAAAAGCGTCCAGAGTATGATTTAGGGACGCAGTGAGGAATTCCATGCTACGCATGGACTTCACCCTAGCTATAAGATCAGACTCGGGGGGGGGGGGGGGGCGCCGCCTCTAGTGAAGGGCGATAAGAGTTTTAGCGGCCGTACAAAGAAAGAACAACTTTGATGTCTTTTTGCCCAAATTCCTAGGGGGGAGGTTAAGCAAATATACTAGGGGATCCAACAGGACACCCTGAAGGAAGAGAGCATCAGTAATGGACTGAACAGCAAGCCAAAAGGGGCGGATACATGATCAGTCCCGAAAGATGTGATACAACGACCCAATTTCTGTCGTGTTCCATTGCAGATGGGAAAGGAGGAAGAGGTAGAGTTAGGCTTCACCACAGCAGAAGGAGAAAAATACAAGGCTCCAACCGCCGTGAGAAAGGTCCCCGAAAACCCGAACCTAGTGAGAGTGGCTGACATAAAAGACCAGTCAAGATGGTCAAACGCCTTTTCCGCATCAAGACTCAAAAGAAGTGCAGGGGTAGCCGAACGGTTAGCCACATCTATCAAATCCACAGGACTCCTAGTGTTGTCTCCCCCTTGACGACAAGGGACGAAACCCACCTGGTCCTTGTGGATCAATGACGGAAGCCAAGCATTGAGCCTATTGGCCAGGATTTTTGTAAAAAGCTTTAAATCGGTATTTAGCAAGGAGATGGGACGGTAGTTAGAGCAGTCCTGATGGTCTTTGTCAGGTTTCGGGATCAAGGTTATGTGAGAGTGGAGCATAGAACCGGGGATTGGGTCCCCATCAAGGAAAGAGGTAAAGAGGCGACGCATATGAGGAAGAAGATCGGGGGCCAAGGTTTTGTAATATAGGTATGTAAGGCCATGAGGTCCTGGTACTTTACCATTCGGGAGCAATTTAAGGGTATCACTAAACTCTTCCTCAGTGATAGGGGAGTTCAAGACTTTGACCGCTGAGGGAGGGAGTTTAGGGAGGGGGCAAGAGTCCAGGAAAGATTGCAGAGCAGCTGCAAAGGCAGAAGGGTCAGCGTCCAGGGGGTCGGGAGGTTGTACGATTTCGAATAGTAGTCCTGAAACAGCGAGGCAATGGTATCAGGATGATGGTGCAGGACATCATGAGGGTCGCGAACAGCATGGGGGGTGGAGGAGACCTGGTGATCACGCAAAGTCTTAGCTAGAAGCGTATGAGCTTTGTTACCTCGTTCTTAATAGCGTTGACGACTATACAGCAGCATGCGTTGGACATGCTGGTTCGCGAAATCACTAAGTTCTGCCCTAGCTGCAACAAGGCAGAGAAGGGTAGAAACTGAAGGGGAGAAGGAGAGGCAAGTAGAGAGCGCCCTTATTTGGGATATCAGGGCAGACTCATTTAGTCTCCAGTGGCAGCGCCTAGCATGGGTAGACGCCAAGGAAAGCAATGTAACGGGGGCATGATCCGACCAGGAAATGGGGTCGATGTTGGCATCTGCTAGTAATCTAAGGGACAAGGTATTACCAAAAAAAATAATCAATCCTGGTGTGTGTTTGGTGAGGGCGAGAGTAAAAGGCGATGCAGAGAACACATGTAAAAGCAGGAGAAGAATAGCCTTTCTTAAGGCTATTCCTAAGCGTTAGGGACAAAAAATGTAATTTTAATAGAATCTAGAGATGAGTGAGTAGTATTCGATCGAATACCTCCCCTGCATAGTTATTGGAGTAAAAAAGCACCAGGGACGGTGGGAGGGGCATCAAATTTTTACTGTGTTTACCCTGTGGTATTCCTCTGATTACACCAATAACTATGCAGGAGAGGTATTCGATCGAATACTACACTCTCATCTCTAATAGAATCCCTTTAACTACAGTATCTTATTTTAACCCATGTTTCTACTTTTGAATCTCTTTGTATCTATATCTCTCAGTGCTAGACATACAAAGTTACATTGTAGAAAAATGGGTAAATGTTCACCTTAGTTAGCAGAGCATGAAGCATGTAGTTATGAATAGACAAGAGATTGTTTTTTTAATTGAAAATGCATTTATTAACAATCAGTTGTCTGAAACAAGCATACAATGTACAGACAACAGATATAGCGTCTACTTTTAGCTCAGGTTTGCAATCTATCCAGAATTATCCCAGAGCCGGTGCTTTAAGAGCTTACAGAAAGTTATTGGCCATTTAATTTAATTAGCGAGAAAGTCTGGATCCAGTTACAGTGGCCGCGCTGCCTCCCACACAGCAGCATCATTATTGCTCTGCTAGTTCTCTAGCTGCTTATCCACTCTTTTTACATCCCAATGATGAAATAGACAAGAAAGAAATGCATCCCAAAATAAACAATTAGCCCTTAAAGCAGCACAGCAATATACCTTAACTGCTAATGGAAAACACTAGGTATAAACCGATGCTATTGTCTTACACATCAATTGTTATTAAGACTCCACAGAGGACATTATATGAAGGGGAGCAGTATTCAGGTGTGACTACTTACGAGAACACTAAAAATCAAGAAGTGTCCAGTCTTCCTTGGTATGAGGTCTAGTTTTTTTTTATTTTAGTCTATATACTACTGGTACAGAAGGGGGGGGAAGCATTCTCCCTAATAAAATATATTACAAAGAATAGAATTTCTCAAATTTGCTTGTACTAGTTATTTACGTATTGATGGATGAAAGTACAGTGCTGATTTATTGACAAATAGGGCATGAAATAGGGAGTCTTGAGCCATGGACACCGCGGCTGGTTCAGCCGCAGAAACAGTGTCAAAATAGAGCAGGACACTTCTTTTTTCTGCATCCTGCTGTGATCTCCGCCTCCCATTGCAAACAATGGGAGGCATACCGAGTATAAGCCGACTCGAATATAAGCCGAGGCCCCTAATTTTACCACAAAAAACTGGGAAAACTTATTGACTCGAGTATAAGCCAATGGGGAAATGCAGCAGCTACTGGAAAATTTCAAAAATTAAAATGGTTGGAGTTTTTGGGTGCAGTAGATGCTGGGTGATGGGGGAGGGGAGGGGGTGTTTTGGTTGTCTGTCTGCCTCCGTCTCTGAGCTTGAGGACTGTTTTTTTTTCCCCCCCCCACTTGGAATTCAGCCTGTCTGAATATAGGGTATCTGCAGTGCTCCTATTAACCCCTTCCTGACGGAACAGGAGCACTGCAGATCCCCTATATTCAGTAGACCGGGCACTTTCAGACACAGGGATACCTAATGTGTATGTGTTTCATAGTCATTTTCTACTTTTGTACGTATTCTAGGGAAAGGAGTGATTTAGAACTTTTTTTTTTTTTTTTTTAAAGCTTCTTTTCTTCCCCACTATTTTATGGGAGATTCTACACGTTGATATTGAGGGTGGTCATAGATCCCCCCATACCCCCGCCCCCCTTAAAAAATTATTTTTTTATTTTTTTTTTTGCTGACTCGAGTATAAGCCGAGGGGGGCTTTTTCGGTACAAAAACTGTGCTGAAAAATTCGGCTTATACTCGAGTATATACGGCAATTCGGGAGGAATCTGCTTCGGATTGAGGAGCGAAATCCAGCCCCAAATCTACGGCAAAATTCTTCCATGTGAACACAGTCTAAGACAGTAGAGAAACCTGACATTTCCATTGCAGATATTTTAGCAATTATTTCAGAAATTTGAATGTGGTTTTAAATCACATATGCTATAGAAACCAGGGCTGTGGAGATTGTAGGCCAAAATTTCTACTTCAACCCAGACTCCATTTTTAAACAGTCTTTTTATAAATGGCTCATGCAATTACCATTAACAATTTACATAGTAGTAGTAAATTGAAATTAATATTTTTGCCAATAAATATCCATTATATCATATTCATATTGCTCATTATTATTAGTTAAAAAGTTTCATATTTTTATTTTGAAGCAGTTAAAGAGGACATTTCACCTCCTCCACCAGGCTCAGCTCTTTGCATAATTAAATAGGTGCTGCTCCATGGATTCTGGCAGAATTGGATATTTTTCTCTAGCCCATACCATTCCCTGAGCAATAAGTGCCATTAATGTCGGTGCTTGATATGGTAGTTTTACCAGGTGGGTGGTGTCAGGCAGGAGCAGGTAAAGGTTGTGATTCCATGATCTGGCTAACCATCTCTGACTGGAGCTCTGAATAATGCCCTTTGCCTGCTTGCTTGTGTCTGACACTGCCCACCAGACATTACAGAGCCTAAGCAGCATATCAGGCACCAAAACTACCTGTAGTAATTGTTTAGGAACAGTAGTGACTAGAGAAAAAAATCCAACTGTGCAGGAGCCAGTGGATCCGCAACTATTAAAAAGGTGCATGAACTGGAGTTGGTAAAAATTCCTCTTTAAAGTTGACACATTTCCACAAACTCCAATTACACCCAAAACTGACTAACTTCACTACACAACCCTGGCAGAACCATTCCTATTCAGATGTCTGGAAACAAATCCTCCTCATCACTCAAACTACAACAAAGAAAGTAGAAAGGTATCACTACGATCTGAAAATATCCACATTTACAAGCACCTAGCTACAATTTGTGGCATGTTGGAGGACCATAAAAGCCTGACTGATAGAAAAAATTTTAGCCACACAAAATCTCAAAAATTGGATCAAGCAATGTGGGATGTTGGATTGATGTGCCAGTTATCGTCACGTGTAGCAATCTGAGAGGAACAGAATCCATAGATAGAAAGACCTTGGTTTATCACTTTGGCAGATCACTACATGCCTAGGCTGAGATGTCAGCACTGTTCAACGTTGCATGTCCCGTTGGTTGGGAGTTCATTAATGACCTGGAATGACAACAGGAAGTGTGTGGAGGCAAACAGTGATCCATTCGGCACACAGTGATCCATTCTGTACTGCACATGAAACTGGACATCACATTTCAAGCCTATGGTGGAAAACAGTTTCTACATAAACCATCTCAAGGTGTCTGAAAGATATTGGGCTATGTGTCAGATGTCCAACTACAGAAGTTCCACTGACCTCATGCCACCACTCTCAAAGGCGATCATGAAGGCCTCTTAATGCCATTAAGAGGCCTTCACAAGGTAACATCACACCCGTCCTACTTGTGATATTATGCTGTGGGGAAATATAATGTTCCTCTCTGGTCATTTCAGGTACACTACAGCTCAGCATCACATTGATTTTGTTGTAGAACCAGTAATATGACCATTTATCCAATTTGTGTCAGGAGCTATTTTTCAACAGGACAATGTCAAGTCGCATGTGCTACTGTGAGAAGTCTACATGTCCTAACTTTGCTACCATGGCCTGGAGCATCTCCCATCAAGAATATCTGGGATGTCCGGGGTCGGCAATTGCAAAGGGAACTGCCAGCATCCAATATTACTAATATGCATGCCCAAAAACATTTAGCACGACATAAGAATGCTCGGCCAACAATTAATAACCTCAATGATCATATGCAAAGGCATGTACCTGTGTGTATTTCTGTGCTCGCACTCCATACTGAATATATTGAGAGGCTTTTAATATTTTGTTATCATTTGCATATCCTTATCATGTCTATCCTGTGATTTCCAGAATTCCAAGACTTTCCCTTCTTGGTTCTGCAATTTCAATGCTGAGGAATGTATAAATCCTTTTATAAGAATCTTTGTCAAATTGTGAAAAAAAAAAAACAGCAATACTTGACTTATGGAAGGCCATAACACTATTTACATGACCTGAATAAACAAAAGTTCAAAACATTTGCACTTTTGGTGACCTGTCAGGTCTGGTTCACGTCTGCAATCGGAATCCAGTTTGGGGAGTCCGCATGGGGACCCCCCAAATGGAATACCAAATGCATTGACAAGCGGTGGGTTTATGAAAGTACACGGACCCCATAGAGGAAAGTAGTTCATTAAAGGGGTTGTCCACTGTCAGACCAATATTGAGAGACAAATGTTATTGTTTGTATAATAGAAAGTTATACAATTTTCCAATATACATTCTGTATCAATCTCTCACATTTTTCTACATCTCTGATTGCTGTCATTCATTCTGTTACTTTCTAGTGGATGAAACTCCAACCATGGACATGTGATATACAGTCCATGGTCATGTGATGAACACAGATGAACACAGGTGCACAGGTCATTATAGTCACAGCACAATAATCAGACACAGCTGTGCACCTGTGTTCTCATCACATGACCATGGACCGTAAATCACATGACCATGGACAGAGTTTTATCCACTAGAAGTAACAGAATGGATGACAACAGGCAGAGATCTAGAAAATCATGAGGAATTAATATAGAAAGTATATTGGAAAATTGTATATCCTTTTATGTACAAACAATGACATTTGTTTCTCAAAATTGGTCTGAAAGTGGCCAACCCCTTTAAGTACTTTTGTCTCCGGATGACTCATGCGGAGACTGTGGGGAAAACACATGGACCCCATTATAGTCTATGGGTCTGTGTGCTTTAATAAACTCACCGCCAGTCAATGCATTCGGTATTCCGTTCGGGGGGGGGGGGGGGTCCCCATGCAGACTTCCCGAAAGGAATAGCGAACGCAGATGTGAACCGGGCCTCATTATCTTACAATGTATTCTCTTTATAAAAGTGACCATATACTTTCAACAGTTAACAGCCAAAAGCTATCCCTCCAAACTCCCTCCCATAACATGAACTTGACTGAACTAGTGTGTATTCTGACTGGGAGATGAAAGCGCAAAGAGAACAAAAGGATCGGACATGAAAAATTCAACATTTCCCCCAACATTATTTATTAGTTATGTGACCCGTACCACCGATATGGTCAGGTCTGACCACCTTTAATCTGATGTGTATGATCCCCTTAACGCACCAAATGAAATCTTGATGCTTTCCTTGATAACTCTACTCTCCAAAGGGCAAAATGAGCTTCAGAGAATGTGGGCACGTCATCATGACAGATCATTTCCATTTAGACCAAATAATACTGGTAGCCATTTCTTAAAATCCAAAGGTAAGGGGCAAAACAAAAACTCTAAAATGTCTTGTCGTGTATTTTTTTTTTATTAAAACACACATTTTATTTCTGCTTTAAAACGTTACTATATTAACAGTAACTCAAGCTACACAAACGTCACAAATAACATCCAGGTTTATACATGGCTAATGAATTTATACTAGCGGGAATTACTTTCTTGAGTGGATTGAATATTTTGGCAGATTATTCTATTTATTCACATTGATTTGACAGGTTTTCTGTATCGTTTGTCGTTTTTTCACTTATGTTGTAGCTGCGGTTCCTTAGCAACCTAGCGGAAAATATGAAAACACAGTCTGGAGTATGCATATCTTACATTTATTGCTGAGACAAATAGTCTGGACCACTTAACTCAAATTTTTTCTAAAATTACGATAACACAAAAGCAGTTCTTGCCGATGATCTGAAAGAAAATTACCCTATACAGCCGTACACTGCATATAATGGTGTTTTTCTATATTTAACTGACATATTTTGGCTTCGCCCTGTATAATAGGAAAAAAAAAAACAATCTTAATGAAGACATGAAAATTGTCTAACATATACAGATGTAGCAGAGCTTATCTGAACCTCTGCAATTGGTTAAATTGCTGCAGCGTGATATCTTATCACATAAGACAACAAAAATCAATGAGAAGGTACAAACACGTCTACAAACATTTACAAATATTTTTCAAATATTGCAAATGCCGTAGTGGGGAAAAAAAAAATTGCGGTTTCGATTCCCATAAAAAAATTTTTTTTAAAAAAGCAAAGCATCAGGCATTCCCCAAAATGGTATAACTAAAAAGTACATCTGCCTCCACAGAAAAGACACCTAATGCATTTCCTTAGGTATCATTGACAAGCTGCAATGTACAAAATCATAAGCATTTTTGAAATCACAGCATTTCCACTGCAGATTTTTTTTTTTTTTTTTTGCACTGTGGCAATGGGATTAGCCAGAATCCCATCTACTTTGCAGGGTCTGTAAAATGTAGCATCTTTCGTCATGACTTTTCCAGCGTTTTTAGTCAAATAGCTAAGACAATATCCAAACCAATGGCATGTCCCTATTCATGTTCAAGACAAACCATAGCATTGGTGGCAAAACACTGCCATCCACTGCGTTGCTAGAAGTATACTGCTACTCTGCGCATCCTACTGTTTATTCCAGGCTGTAACCAGTGTCCCCTAGAAAACATCTGTGACACCGGACACTAGTACGGATGGAAACAAATGTCATGTGCAATGAGTATGACACTCATGAATAAGTGGGCATAAGTGAGTATACAATAGATTTACATAAAGTGAATAGACTATGTTATTATTAAAATAGTAGTATTCAAGAAAAACCTGCCATTAGAAAGACTATCTAGGAGGAATGCTAGTAACCTGGAGAAGACGCTGCTTTTTAGCTCACTGAACCGTGTAGCTGCATTCTCAAGTTTCTTGCAGTACAATAGCCTCAACAATGCAGACATCCATTTTCTTCTTCCAGGTAGCTTGATATACTGTAGTATCCCTTCGCCACTTACTGAAGCCTGGTAACCTGCCAATTCTCAGCACAAGCTTTACAAACCAAAGCAGCGGTATTATAAATTTCTCATTATGAAAATTGGGCCATGGAAATTTAATGTGCTTTGTGATTGTGTGTCCTTTACTTTGTCCCCATCAGGAACGTTTCAATACAACATATATATAATTTATCTAATAAGAGATCAGGAGTTAAGGGTTAAGTTTTTGGAATTTTATTTTTTCTTTTAATGTTTTCCATTTCCCAGGAAAGTAATCTCCCAAATGGTTAAATAGAGTATATATAAAAAGTATCCTACAGCGGATGGTCAAGCAGGCACTAAATGTTTGTCTTACTAATTTTCATAGTAAGATCCAGATCCTTCCATTAATAGTATATTAGTATAACTATATATCCTTTATCGTCACAGAACTAGTCTGCTACTTTTTGTCACAAGCACCGCAATGGTAGCATGACGTCCAATAGCGCGTGGAAAGTGAGTTATTCTCCTTAATCTCTCCAGCCTGTATTGGTTTTGGCTTCTACTTAGAGTTGCCTTTGGGCCGTGAAAGCAATAGACTTCAGGTAGAAATGTGTGGGGTGTATACAGTCGGAATAATATTTTATCAACCTCTACAAAATAGTAAACAGATTCTGCATTAAAATCCAACAATCCAGCACTTTGGGTGTCAATCCTACGGGAGTCCATTTATATTGAATTGTGCAATAACAATGTGGAGGAAAGTACAATATTACCTTGGGTGCTGGAAACAACAAATCTATGTGTGTACCACATCTGTCTTTAGGAAACCATATTTTCAGTCTTTCTGTTTAATGGATAAACAAATTCAGCTGAGATTATGAAATGTAGCATTATATACTTCACAGTGCATTTCGACAATATGCAAATATGGACTTTTTTATTCTGATATATAAAGAACAACTTGTCTATGGAGCATTGCAAAATGCAAATCTGATGTTGCTTTAAGTTCTTCATTCCAGGATTATGAAAAATAACACGAGTCGAAGCAACACATTCTAGAAATTGAATAAGCCTTACCAGTAACGAGGCCATATTGGCAAATTGGACAGGTTTTTACATGATGCTATTCTTGTGTATTTATAAGCTGAAAAATTGTTACTTTGATTTTCTCAAGACCCAATTGCTTTTTAGAAAATTCTTTTAGAAATCTGTTCCTGTCATGGTGGTCAAGTATATATAGTATGTATATCACAGACTGATTTATAGATTATTCGCATAAGGAAATGGCTGCAGAAACCTAGCACTGATATACTTTATCTTTATGGAAGAGTTTTTTCATACCATGGTTGGTTCACACTAGCGTTCAGGGGACTCAGACCCCCATTACACTTAAAATAAATTGGTAGAAAAGTCCTGCAAGCAGACAATTTGGGGGGGAAACTGGGTGGAAACCTGGCGGTCCCTAATCTTTGATGTCTGTGAGTTTTCACAGGAGAGGGAAAGAAAGAAAGATAAATAAGTAGGCCGAAAGAAAGAAAGCAGTCTATAGGTTATTTATAAGGGGTATAAAATACATATATTGGAATTCTTTATGCTCCTTGCATAGCAATTGTTTTAATATAGAAGAATTTAGTAAAACTTTTTTGGCTATGGAAACAAAGAAGCCGAAAATTTACAGGATTTGTCCTTGTGCTTTTATCTGTTGATACTTATGTTTCCTTTCCTGTTCTCCACTTTTAGACAATGTCAAAAAATAAGACAGGGGTTTACATTCTAATTGTTAAAGGTATAGTAAAAAGAGGAATCCAAGTAAGAACATGTAGAGATGAGAATTTCCTGTAGAAGTATATAAGGATTAGTAGCCTACACCAACCACAAGAAACCTTTCTGTAACCTCATTGTAAAACTGTTCTTTCCTGCATAAATTTGACTATGAATAAGAATCATGGTCAGTCTTTGTAATGGTGTGGTCACATCACATCTTCTTACATTAATTTTTTTGCATATGTTTAACAGTTGGAAAAAACGAATGCAAACCGATGGCCCTCTGTTTTCATAGAGATCAGTGTATCCTATGTTTTTGTGTTTCTGTTTTTTGCATCCACTAAACGGATATGCTAAACAGAAGTAAAAAACATGATGTGAATGGAGTCAAGGTGCGCTGCAAAGACGGCAAAGGTAAGTTTGGTCCATTCTTAGCCAATAACGTAGGCAAAAAGAGGAATCCATAATGAACAAATACAATAGGCTCCTCTGGATTATGGCTTTTGTAGAACACATTCCTACCACTTTCCAGCATGGGAATAATTCCTCATGGATCATGGCTATAGCGTCACACTGATTGTTCTGACAGCACTGAATATGGCAAGATTAAAAAAAAAAGGATCAAATAGAAAACATATCGCACTTGAAATCTCTGAGGATTAGTGGAATCATCAAAGCATTTTTCACACAGCTCATACATACTTTGGAAATGTGAGCTGGGATATTGGCACGTGGTTTGCAGCAATGATTCAGAGCTGCATCATCACTACATTTAGCTATCTGACCTAAATAAGACATGTCTCTTACACAAAAATGACACAGAGGTCTCGTAATCCATAACAGAAATGAAGCAGGTTTGCATGTTGATGTTTCATTGCATCACCTCAAGGCTCTTAAAAACACGTCTCTTTTGGGAATGAGCACACTCAGCAACATCTACAGTAAGCTGAATGACAGAAAATCATGTACATATGTAAATGACTAGAAATGTATAAAGAGCACCCACCTACAAACAGCTTTTACCTTAACAGATTACACAGCAAAATGGCCACGATAAAAAACCAGCCACGTGCAGATAAATTCAAGAATACATTAACTCCTTAACCCCTTCCCGCCGATGGCACTTTTTGACTTCCTGACCAAGCTCGATTTTTCAAAACTGACATGTCACTTTATGTGGCAATAACTTTGGAACGCTTTAACTTACCAAAGTGATTTTAAGATTGTTTTTTCGTAACACATTGTACTTCATGTTAGTAGTAAACTTTGGTTGATATGTTTTGTGTTTAATTATGAAAAAATTGGAAATTTGGTGGAAATTTTGAAAAATATGCATTTTATAAAGTTTGAAATGATGTACATTACATACAGATAGTCAGACCGCCAAAATTATATCATAAATCTCATGTTCCAGATCTCTGCTTTATGTCGGCATCAAACTTTAGTCACCCTTTTAATTTTTACGGACATTATAAGATTTACAAGTGAAACAACAATATTCAAAATTTTCAAGAAATTTCCGAAACCCATTTTTTAAAGGGCCTAATCCAGTTATGAAGGCGTTTTGAAAGACCCCTGTATTAAAGCCCCCCATAAATCATCCCATTTTCAAAACTGCACCCCTTAAATAAGCCAAAACAACATATACCTAGTAATTTAACCCTATAAGTGCTTTACAGGAATTAACACAAAATGGATGTGAAATTTTCAAATTTGAATTTATTTTACTAATATTTTCGTTTAGCCCTAGAATTTGCACATTCACAAGGGGTTAAAGGAGAAAACGCATCCCACAATTTGTTAGGCAAGTTCTCCCGACTACCATAGTACCCCACTTGTGGGTGTAAACTAATATATGGACGCACAGCGAGACGCAGGAGGGAAGGCGCGCCAAAGAGCTTTTAGAGGGCAGATCTGGCTGTGATCAGTTTCAGGAACCATGTCGCTTTTACAAAGCCCTTGAGGAGTCAAAACAGTGGAAACCTCTAGAAAGTGACCCCATTTTGAAAACCGCACCCCTCAAAGAATTTATCAAGTGATGTAGTGAGCATTAGTAACCCCGAACTGAATGTGTAAGCTGTGCGGAGTAAATTGGGTACACCAAATCCCATTCTATTTTCCCACCAGCTCCTATGACGCGGACGGGGAAGAGGGGCATTCTGGGGGATCAGCGCTGCTGTATTAAGCTGTCATAAGCTCTAAATATGGGGTGTCCCCTGAAAACGCTCGCACCGCTTACACATTTCCTTCTAGTCGCAGCCACTTATGTCCTAATGATTTGGCGACTTTTGGGGTTTTTGTCTTCACATTGTACAAGGTAGATTTTTATTTTTATTTTCTGACAATGTGGCCATATGAGGGCTTGGTGTTTGCGGTATTAGATGTACTTTTCAATGCCACCATTTTGGGGCCTGTAACTTATTGACTACATTTTATTAACTCTTTCTGGGTGGGATGTAAAAGGAAACATCAATTCTGGCATTGCTTTTTAGCATTTATTTTTTTTCCCGTGCAGCGTACAGCATAAGTAACATGTTACCTTTATTATTTACTTTTTCTTCAGTTGTAAAACCTATCCATAGATGTCAAAATTCAGATAACTGTATTAATATAGAAGCATATTACAATACTGTAGCATCTACCTGTTGAATCATGCTATATTAATATTGTGACCCAATATAGCTGCCACCACAGCCAATGTAGCAATTACAAGGCGGCAAATAGTAAGCACAGAAAAACAAACAAAACAAAAGAAACTATTTTATGTCTCCGCTTACATTTTATATTTGTGACGTAAAATGTAACAAGGAGGAATGTTGTAAATGTGCGCTGCATGCAGGGATATCAACATTACACATTCTCAGACAATAGAGTCAGTGCCTATCATGGTGAAGTGCTGTCAATAGCAGCATTGCAGACATCCATCAATAACCGGTCTAAAAACACAAATGCTAGAAGTGGACACTCCAAAAATCTGCGCTTCCGGTTTGTGTGCAAACAATGCTATTGACTGTGCCAGAATCATACATTAGCCTGCTTACAATTGCTACTCCAATTCTACAAGAGTCAATATTTATCATCCTGACAATTAGAAGGCATTTGATTCATCCCTTCGCGTCTTAAACCACAGAAATTTTTTTATTTATAACTTCAAAATTCAATTCAGCTAAACTAATAAGGTAGAAACAATCCATCTGAACCGTGCCAAAGAATGCTGGTACACGCTGTTGATGAATTGGCCTATGCTGGCCTTGGATCAATGTGGAGACTTTTAGCAAACTATTAACGTATTATATGAAGGACATGTCTGTATGAAGAAGAGACCAATGCTAATAAAATACTGGATACAAGAGTAGAACTGTGAAATCAAGCAATGATCCACTGGGCGGTCATAAAACAGAGGTTTCAAAATGACTTCCATCACAGTACATTTTGGCTCAATAAATTGAATTGATGCATCCATAGTATGGATTAGATGGGTTCATTTCACTCTACCTATAACTGTAAAAATGGTTATACATGTATGGCCTGCAA
This sequence comes from Leptodactylus fuscus, assembly GCF_031893055.1. Taxonomy (NCBI): domain Eukaryota; kingdom Metazoa; phylum Chordata; class Amphibia; order Anura; family Leptodactylidae; genus Leptodactylus; species Leptodactylus fuscus. Next base: position 105,220,274 of record NC_134268.1, on the reverse strand, counting down.
TGGGTAAGTAATGGGTAATTTTTTATTAATAAGAACAGCATTACCTATGCCAGTCTTAATAAATTAAATACTTTGTGCTCCAATGAAGCATGGATTAGTTTTGACATAAGGAATAGTAAATCTAAAAATCTGCATCCCACTAAAAATGCGCACCTTTGTAAGTGGCTAAATAGTTGCAAATTATCGTGTAAATATGGCCATACCTGTATAACCATTGTGTGTGCGCCAAGCCTAACAGGTGTCAGCCATTAAACATACAGCTTCCACTTGTCTCTAACACCCGTGGTCGGAGCTACAGCTCAGGGTTTTACTATATAATGTGCCCTGAACGGCCCCCTCGTTTTGTGTGCTAGTTCCAATTCGGCAGCCTGGGGTCTGATTAGTGACCCCAGGTCTACCCACCACATTGCATACCTGGTGGTTGATCCTAACTATAATTGAGGCTCTGAGCCTATTCATCTACCTGCCGAGACCTATTGAACATTACACATTTAAACATGATGAAAAAAATTAATAAAGTCTATAAAATCCCATTGCAAATGTAAGATGGCGCCTGAAACTGATTACAACAAAATCTGCCTTCCAAAAGCTCATTGGCGCTCCTTCCCTCCTGAGTCTTGCTGTGTGTCCACATAGCAGTTTGGTGTATTTCGGTAATTGGGAGAACTTGCATTACAAATGGTGTGATGAATTTCTCCTTTAACCCCATTTGAATTTGTAAATACTAGATCTAAATGAATATTAGTAAAAGAAACGGAAAAAGTGTAAAATTTCACCTCCATTTTGTCTTAATTCCTGTTAAACACTTACAGGGTTAAGATACTTTGTATATTCTGTTTTAATTTATTTAAGGGGTTCAGGTTTGAAAATGAGGTGTTTTATGGGGTTTCCTAATAGAGGCCTTTCCAAATACACCCAGAACTGAATTAGTACCTTGAAAAATGAGGTTTGGAAAAGTTCTTGAAAATTTTGAAAATTGTAGTTTGACTTGTAAGCCTTATAATGTCCTTAAAAAAAAAAAAAAATTAACGTTTGATTTCAACATAAAGCAAATATTTAAGAACTAATTTGGGTGGTATGACTTTTAAAAACTGCATTTTTTTTTTTCTTAAATTTCCACCAAATTTCCTATTTATTTTTTTTTTTTTTGTAATTAAACACAAAACATAAATCAAACAAAATTTACCAGAAGTACAATGTGTCACATAAAAACAAATCTCAAAATCACTTTGGGGAGTTAAAGTGTTCCAATGTTATTACTGCATGACACATCAGTGAAGTGACACTTGAAAAATCGAGCTTGGTCAGGAAGTCAAAAACTGACTCCATAGCTTACAGCACCTTCATAGAGCCATATTTTAAGTGTCAAGGTACAGAATCATGAGATTACCAACCCAACATGATCTAAGGTAGTTTCTTCCATGTGCCTGTTTGATGTTCAATAGAGCCATTCTGGATCCAGTACACGAGTTTCCCTAAACCCTGGTCACATGTCTATACATAACATGCCTCTGTCCCCATGATTGAAACAAACAAGGCAGGTACTCTGATACCAGCAGTACTGAAGATACAAGGTACGTATACAACTGTTTTTTATTTTTATGATTCTAAATTGACAAATTTCATCCAATATTCTGAATATATGTGTAACAGGAACAAATGAGAGCCTGGAAAAATGTGCACATCCCTTCCCACCTACACAAAAATATTCATTTCTAATATTTGCGAATAACTCAAACACTATAAATGTTTTATCCAGATTCCCCAGCTGCGGTACCTGTTTTTATCGTATGTAAACAGTCAGAGGTACCCTTCAAACAATGTGCTTCTTCTGATTAAAACTAGTGCACATTTTCCATAACAAAGGAAGTGAAGGTGACGCAACATGTTGGACAAAGACTAAATATTACTCGAGAACTGGTTAACTCTGGTAAATATTAGGATTATTTCATACAGCAGAAACTGGAAAGAATAAAATTATGACTCATCCATGAGCAAATATTTTCTATTTTGCAGTTACACAATGCACTTCTAAACACATTTGCAGTCTAGACGTGCTAACTTATTTTAAGGAGTCTGAGCTGAAACTAATTTAAGACATTGACACTTCGTTGTGGAAGCAGGCTCCCTTTTCTAATTATGCTACATGCTGTTATAATTGAAGTTGCATCAGAACATTTTCCACTTGTGCCTCACCTGAACTAGTGAGTACACGGTCAATTGTTCTGAGGTTTTTAAGAACATTCACCTCACTCATATTTCTTAAGGACATCTGTAGAGCATTAAAGGAATCCCCCTCAAAATCAGCTTGGCATTCTGCAGTATGAATGGCCCCATACAGTTTTTCTGTGTGCAGAGACAACTCTGGCCACATGCTATGGAGAGACCTGCCTGATGGCCATTATACGCTCTGGATTGTGGGAATCCAGGCAATCACACAACTACCATTTAGCTAGTGAAAGGTTATCAATTTCAGTGATGGTAAAAACCCAGCAACAGTCACTATTAGAATTATAGTGCAACCTCGCTAAAAGACCACCTCTTTGAGAAGACTACCCCCTTACTCAGACCACATTTTTGTGACTGATTTTCAGTTCTGTGTTTTAGTCACTTTCCTTCAGAAGACTACTCTCCCCCCAACCACTTTTAATAGAATTTTGTGTACTTGTCCCAAATAAGTTTCACTATGCCCTACTGTTTTGTGTATATAGCTCCAGTGTAGACCTATGTGCACCATGTTGACCCTGCTGCACCATAGTTACAGAAAAATGAATAAACTCTGTTTAGTTTGATGCTAAACTAATGAATGCTTATTGATAAACTACTGAGTACGATCGCAAACATGCTTAGTGTAGATCTGTATTAGGATATATGGCTGGGTCCATATTACACTGTAAGCGTAACTACCGTGGTAGCAGCTGCCACAGGGCCCGGGACATTAGGGGCCCGGCAACAGCCGCTATCGCTGTGTTTTGTTTTTTTTGTTTTTTTAATAGGCCGTTACTGGCTGGAGTAACTCCAGCTGGTAACGGGCCCTATATACTTACCAATCCTGGCAGGGGCCGGGAACGGTAAGTGACGGCGTGGGCCCCACAAGCACTATTATACTCGGGGGTCTTTTCGGACCCCCAAGTATAATGATTGGAGGCCCAGGAGAGGTAAGATAACATAAAAAAAACTATGTTACTTACCTCTCCAGGCAGGCTTCGGTCTACTTGCATGTCCTCATATGACCCACGACGCAGGGCCCCGGTCACATGACGTCCCAGAAGATGGCAAACAGCGACGGAGAATGCAGGGAAGTCGGGAGATAGGTAACAGTAGTTTGTTATGTTTGTATCCCTCTGGGTCTCCGATTATTATACTCTGGGGTCTGAAAAGACCCCAGAGTATAATAATTGTTCATGTGTGTCCACAATGGGTCCAGTATGGGGACATAATACTGTGTACTGGGGCCAGTATGGGGACATAATACTGTGTGCAGGGGCCAATATGGGGTATTATAGTGTGCGCAGAAATGTGCGCGGGGGGAGGGGGAGCATTAGGGGTCAGTTGGTCGAGATCTTCAGCGTCGGTTGGAGGGGGGGCCCCATGTAAAAAGTTCACCATGGGGCCCCGCCATTCCTAGTTACGCCACTGACTGTAAGCACAGTCAGACAACTAGGGTTCATGTGAATATAGTGTTTTCTGGTCACAGTATCTGTTCCTGACATAGAAGCTTTTATGCTAAAATGCTAATGAGCGGCTTCTACAACAAGAATATCACCATTGCTTTCATCACAACAAAGAGCTACCTACTTGAATGACTGACAGGGCAGGTAGTGTACATGTCAAATCATAGCAGGGAGAGAAAGATGGAGGGATTGAGCACTGGAAAGCATAGCATTTTGGTGTTATGAGAGCACTGGTGACACCCTTGTTGTACCAAGTAGCCAATTATCATAGTAGGAAAAAACCTAATATCTCAGCATACGAGGCACTGATCAGAAAGCCGGAAAAAAATGTTTTATTCATGTGAACCCCGACTGTGCTTACAGTTTAATAGGGACTAGTCTGGTAACAGACTCCCTGTAATAGAACAAGATACAAAACTTGGTTACTAATTTCCAAGAATGTATGCAGCAGTATAAAAAGCACATTCAATTGTAAAGACAAAACAAGACTGAAAAAATAAACAAATAAATAAATAAAAGCCCCAGGGATGAAAAAAAAAATTGAAATATAATTTAAAAAAATGTATCAGGCCTGGAACCTAAAACTGGAATGATGACTAAAGCTGTATGTGAACGCAGAACCTCTCCAGAATTCTATTCCAGGAATCTTTCTGAATATATTATAAAAGTACCACGAACACATGAACACAGCATAAAAAATGCATGTTTGCCTAGTCTGTGAAAATGACGTAAGGGGAGCATACAACATGTCACGTTCAACTCACTTTCCTCTAAGGATTTATTACATAGCGTAAGAGTGCATTGTATGTAGTATACTTATGTTATATATAGAACCACACAACCTGTCCATACGGAAAGCCCAAGTAAAAATATAGACAAATAAGTATTTGAAAAAGTCTAAAGATTCGGAGTGTTTCTACAGGGGGTTAAGGATAGGAGTGATAATCACTGGTGCAGTGTGGCGGAAGAAGTGAGGCTTTATAAATAAATAATAACATGGAAATACATGTCAGGAAAGCAGAGTAATCGTGCGCTTTCCATATTACAGTCTCCATGTACAGTAAGGTGAACAGCTAATGGAGCTTTCAATACATTAAACCCAAAGCAGAAAAGTTAGTATAAAAAAATAAAAATGTTTTGCAAATGGGAATGCTCTTCCATTTTTCTAAGGCATACAGGAATAGGAGTTGGTTTTCTTTAGTCTACAAGAACAGAAACTCAAGAAGGACACCTGTCAGGTGGTTTTTCCACTATAAAATGGCGCCCCCATGTGTAGGATGAAATAGTGACCTTTCTATGACTGCCCCTTTGTGGGCTATCGTAAAACAACTACTATAAATCATGAGACAATATCTCCTGCAAACTTTAACTGGTTCAGACTGGCCTATTCACTAGAGATGGCCCCATGACCCCAGTGACTGGTAATAGGGACTTTCCCCCAGGGATGAAACTAGGCCAGCTGTGAGGGGTTGTGTCTAGTAGTAATCTAATAATCTGGCCTAATAATTAGAGCATATCCTGACCCCTTTATACCTTATCAGGAGCTGGTCCTGCAGTCAGTTCATTCCCCAAGATGCAGTGGCAGTACACATAGCTCACTCATTGCTCAGGCTCACAAACCCCATCGCATCTACCTATAATACTCACTATGCACAAAACTTGTGTTATAGAACTTCAGAGAGACTGCGGAATCACCTCATACATCACTTCTACAGCATCAAGAGTAAAATCCAAATGGAGATTAAAACAAAATGGAACAATATCGAGGAGAGCTCCAGGATAACATTACTACAATACTATGAGAAACTGCAGAAATCTCTGATCCTCAATAAGCGAAAGAAACTCCACAGACTGAGACTTGCTGCAGGATTCTACAAGAATACACACAAAGCAAAATATATATCTAACAACAACCGGGACCACTCACATGTGGATTTGGAGACACAGAACTGTGTTATCAATCTCTCCACCTATGAACCCACCAAAGCAGAATTTGGGGTACTCTCCAGGGGACTCTCATTTTGTCCTTCTAAAACCATGGATAAAATTGAACTGTGCAGCGACATGGAGGATTTTTTCAGGAGACTGCGCCTGAGAGAATATTTTCATGACACAGATGACACAGAGGAGACTCAACCTACCCCTTCAGAGATTCCAATCTTAGCAAAAAAGGAGACATCTGATTGGACACCTCCAACTGGACGAAATTTTGATTTGGATAATTACATAGACTGTTTCAGACACATGGTCAAATCCACTATACTGGATACAAATAAAGCACTGCCATCTAACATCAGCGCCCAGGAAAGAAGGGCTATAAAATCTCTTAGAAATAATAACGACATCATCATTAAACCAGCGGACAAGGGTGGCGCTATAGTCATGATGAACACATCAGACTACATACAGGAGGCACACAGACAGCTGAATGACACACACTACTACTCCAAGTTGGATTCAGACCCCACAGTGGAGTACTCCAAAAAACTAAAAAAGGTTATCTCCGGCCTATCTGATGGAGCAATAAGCCTAAGCAGCCTCATACCGGCAAGCCCTAGGACAGGGACTTTTTATATGCTTCCAAAACTGCACAAACCTGGGAACCCAGGGAGACCGATCATCTCATGTGTTGGGACTCTCACTGAACAGATCTCTGGATGGGTGGAGGGCACTCTGAAACCCCTAGTGAAGGATACAGCCAGCTACCTACAGGATACTACAGACCTATTAAACAAACTATCCACTATAGGTCCCCTTCCAGATGGAACCATCCTAGCCACCATGGATGTAGAATCCCTGTACTCCAACATCCCACACCAGGACGGTATAAATGCCTGCCAGTTTTTCATGGAAAAGCGAGGTATGAACGCTGAATCGGTGGTGAAACTGACAAAATTCATCCTCACTCACAATTACTTCTCCTTTGGTGACTGCATCTATTTACAACGGACCGGCACCGCAATGGGGAGCAAAATGGCGCCACAGTACGCTAATCTCTTCATGGCCAAGCTTGAGAGTGACTTCCTATCCACCTGCACCATTAGGCCTCGGGCCTACTATCGCTTCATTGATGATATCCTAATCATTTGGACCGGGTCTGAGGAACAGCTGAAAACCTTCCATGAACAGTTCAACCAGTTCCATCCCACCATCAACCTGACGCTCAATCACTCCTTCTCCGAAATAAACTTCCTGGATGCAGTCATCAAGATACAGGACAACAAAATTGAGACATCACTGTATCGGAAACCAATTGACCGCCCTACGTACCTAAGATGGGATAGTTTTCATCCTAAACACATAAAGAACTCCATTGTATACAGCCAGGCCATCAGATACCATCGCATATGTTCAAACCCTGCAGATAGGGACGAACACCTTGGGGGCCTCAAAAACACATTCTTGAGGCAGGGTTACCATCCAAAAACAGTTGATAACCAAATCACCAGAGCCACCAGGATACCAAGATCGGAGTTATTAAAATACAATACCAAACAGGAGAACACTCGGGTACCCCTGGTTGTCACATACAACCCCCACCTGGAGACGCTGAGAGGAATCACACGCAAATTACATCCACTACTGCAAAAAGACAATCGTCTAAAATCCATATTTTCTGACCCCCCTCTCCTATGCTACAGACAGCCACCAAACCTCAGGAATATGATTATTAGCAGCTCACTGTCACCTCCAACTAACAAAGGAACATTTCCATGTGGACAGAAGAGGTGCAAAACCTGCCCCCACATACTGACCACTGACAGGATAGAGATACCAAACTCTAACAGGGAATATCAAATCCCAGGTACGTTCACCTGTAACACACCTAATGTGGTGTATTTGATCATTTGCACCAAATGTTCCACTGAAAATCTGTATGTTGGAGAGACTGGTCAGAAACTCCGAATGAGAATTAATTCACATCGCCATACAATCAAACAACAGAGAACTGATCTTCCCGTGCCAAGTCATTTTTGCCAGGAAGATCATAATATCACCAATGACATGAAAATCTTGATCTTAAAAGGGAACTTTAAATCAAGGAAACAGCGACTGATTTATGAGTACAAGGCCATGACCCTATTCCAGACGTTGGACAATGGGATGAACATCTCACGTGGGTTTATGTCTTTTTATACACATCATTAAGACAGCCATTAAGATAAGAACTGAGGGATCTGGCAATTGATTGTTTGTTGTTATAAGTATATAGTAATAAGCCTCTTCCCCCCTCCCTCCTGTAATTCTAGCCCTGTGTCCTGTTGTACATAAATATGCAGCCTCTAGAAAGTGTCTTTTAGTTATATCTGAAGAAGAAGCTCAGAGGAAGCTTCGAAACGTCATATTCTGTCATCATTATGAGTTAGCCATTAAAAAAGGTATCACCTACTGAAGACTTGCAAAGTTTTTTTTGTTTTTTGTATTTCATTGCTATAGGGCATATCGTAAATTCCTGACCATCTACCATGACCCAAACAACATTCAAGGTGCTTTGTGTGACCAACAATTTCTATCAAATCAATCTCCTCAATTTATTCGATTCCACTTCGAACAGGTATCCTCATTCCCCATGTCCTATGTGAAGAGCTGGGAGAGGGAATTGGGATTTTCGCCATCACTAGATGATTAGAATAGAGCTTTGTATTGTGCTGTAAATTCTCACTATTATGTAACGCTCAAGTGACCAAATTTTAAGCTGTTATTTAAATAGTGTAGATTCTCCAGATAGTACACCTATTGGTATCTGAGATTTGTTGCTGCTGAAAGGGTGGCCATGAGGCACGTTCACTCCTACTTGGTGTCAGTGTTCCCCACTCTTTCAGCTTTTGGTGCAGGTCGTGGCCCTGATGCAATGCCTAATGGGCATTACTATAGCTAACGAACCAAGCTCCATTACGGCTTTCTAAACTTTCAGGGCAAATGAGGTCCCTTACCCACACTTTGATTAGCTTTATGCTGGTTGCCACACAAACGAGTATACCCAGACTACGGAAGAGCATATGGTCACCCACTATCACTGATTTGTACTGGCAGAGAATGGATTAACTTTTTGTGACTACCCCAAAGAAATACGAGGACCCTGAATTGCATTCCAACATTCCTCAAACTTTGAGATATATTCCCACAATTGAGAGTTCATTAAAGTGCGAATAGTAAGATCGAGAGATAGATGATAGATAGATAGATAGATAGATAGATAGATAGATATTACCAAAAAACCATGACTGCTGTAGCACATCACTGGTCTCAACAGTACACCACGGAGGCCAGTTAAAAACTATAACTTTCACATGCTATTGGTGCGGCAACAATGCTGCAGTTCTGTTAACTAGCACTGGTGGGAAGTTGTGGAGACTGAGCCCCAGAGGATTCAGGAGGTTACCTTGCTCCTGTTTTGTGGCCAGTTTTATTATGAAACAGTTTAAAGATCTGACTGAAATCAGTTGAAGGAATTCACTTAATTCAATGGACTTTTACAAATGCTAAATTAGTTTCAGATGCAATACTTGCTTTATTTTCAAAATACACCAAAAAGAAAGAAAATATTTCATTTTTTTTTTTTTTTGCATTGCATTGCAGATACATAAAAATATGGTTCAAAGGAGTCACCCACTGCAAACAACCAGATGGTATTGCTTGATTTTGAAATGGGCATCTAAAAAAGTAATAGCTAGATGATGATTGGCTGATCTGAACATCTGCTCTGGTTCTCTACACCAGATTTGATAAACTTTCCTTATTATGTGCCCCCCCCAAAAAAAAAACCGTATTAGGAACTTAGGCTAACTTTATTGTGTGCAATTCCAGGTGCCTGCTATATAACGCATTAAACAGACAGGAAAACTTCCAATGTCTTGTTCTCATCCTGCAATCATTTTTCTCTAGTGATATTTTAAGCAGATCCTGAGCCAAATGATTTGATGATCCATTTCCTTGCAGGTGTGTAGCTCAGCTCATTACGCTGATAGAAATAGTCCTGATGTCAGATCATCTCATGGAATTCTCTACTCCATTACAAGCTGAAAATGAACACTTCAGGCAGAACTTCTTGCTTACTATAAAGCAGCAGCAGCAATAACTTCTAGACAACAGTATCTGGACTGTGTTTTGGAGCACTAGACTCATCAGAGCAGAACCTTACGTATTGTGTTTCTCCATATACCTCTTCTTCTGCTTCACAACAAATCAAGTGCTTGACTTAATGTCCTTCTGGTGTGAAAGTCATATCCATGGTAACATGGCAGCATTCCATGCAGGCAGTACGGCTTACTGGAGCAGCTTGTACATTCAATCCTTTAGCATCTTCCAGGTGTCCTCAATATACGGAGAGTGAATGTATCATATATTTGGTTATGTAGCTCAATTACCTTCCTGCTCCTATGCAATGACCGATGAGATGGGTCAAGTGTCTGTAGGAATTCAAAAATATTTCATCTCTTGTTTGGTGTCCAAACTCGATCTTAACAGCATATAAATGATAGATACAGAGGGTCGTCATTGTTTTGCTACAATATTTGTTTGACACTGTAACCATATTTTCTGAGATAGACCAGCTATATACAGTATACTGTTTTCTTTATTAATACATTATATGATAAACTCTTTGCTTCTATATTTTGCCATGTTATACTGAAATGCTCAGCAAATATTCAGTTAACATGTATGGCTAACTAAAAGATTTTCATCAGTACTTTTTTTTTTCATGGCCTACTCATAGGATTGGCTATCAATCGATCAGCTGTTCAGAGCTGCTGCCAGACCAGGTACAGTGTACAGAGCTGGAGGCAGATGGTTCCATACACTGTAATGCGGCAGCTTCGTGCTATTAAAGCTCAGCTCCAATTTACTTCAGTGAGAGCAAAGCTGCAGTAACACTACACATGCACTATACAAATGTACAGAACCATCTCCTTCAAGCTCTGTACACTGTCTAGTACTGGGCCTGTCAGCAGTCCCAAACAGCTGATCAGTGCAGGAGCTGAGTGTCAGCCTCCCTCCACTCAAATATTGAAGGCTTATCCTAATAACAGGTGCAGCAGGAGAAAAAAAGAAGTCTCAGAAAATCCTTTAAAGCTGGGGCCTAATGCTTCTTTGACTGAAAGCTATCTGACTTGACTCCCATATTCACTTTGTGAGAATGTGACAAGCAGAGTGCTGGAGTCACAGTATATCTTCCCCATATTTCTGACCTATGTGTGGTTCAGGGCAGGTCTTGAGTAGGCCTCAGTCTGAGGTGTGGGTCCTGGGCTCATTACTGGCCCACAAAAGGCTGCAGAGCCTGCACTTCAAAGCAGATCCTGGGAGTGGGAGGAGGTTCCTAGGTCTGCCCTGGAGAGCTGAGTTTGGCAAGACCAAACTGGGATCTGTGTTTTGTTTGATTAGGTGGCTGGAAATAAGTTTGCCTGATTCTGTATTAGATAGAGCTTGGACGAGCAGGAGTTTTATTTTGCCTCTTGCCTAACATTAAGGCTGTATTTAATTTTGCTTATTTTATACCGTGAAGGTTTATTTATTTTGCTGGGGGGCTTTTGTTTTGTTTTTTTTTTTTAACTAAACTTGTTTGCACCAGATTTTGTGTCCCTGTCTCTGACTGGTTGGGTCCGCACCTTCCCCACAACAAATATACTCGACTTAGCAATGCATGTGAAAAGGAGAAAAAGAACAGTCTAGAAGTCAAAATCCTTAGTATACTAGACACATCTAATATGTATGAGCTGCGTAGACAATGTATCGCCGGGACAGGAATAGGACCTGTCCTGAGTTTTGCTTTGCTCCTCCGGCTGTTGGTCCACATAATTCACGGTCGTGTGCATGGGCTAACAGAAATTAATGGTTCAGTGTTCTATCCGGGAAAATCCCAGATAGCACACTGAACCACACCATGGTGATCAGCAAGGGTCCTAAGAAATACATTATGGAAAGTGTAAAAAAAAGAAAAAAACCCTATAAGGTATTGTCATTCTTTAAGTCATCTTTTAGAATAGCATAGAATTTAGAAGTTATTTTTGCAAGCTTTAGATGCTTTATCACAGAGGTTTACAAATGAATAAATGAGAGAAGTCACTCATTCATTTGTAAAACCTATGTAATAAAGCATCTAAAGCTTGCAAAAATAACTTCTAAATTCTATAATATTCTAAAAGATTCTTTAAAAAAATAAAATAACTATAGCCTGAATGCCATAAGTCAATGGACTGGCTTTAGGCTGGTAATAATGATAATATTATTATTATTATTATTATTAATTAATATTCTTGAACTTGGGGGAGGGGGGGGAGGCGACAGGATTTGAATAACAGCTGCATTGGGGTTAGAATATACACAAGAAATCTACAATGGTGCCGCTGGCTAAAATTAGCGCAGCCCTGAAATAGTTAATCAATTTATTTTGCTTTTTGAGGAAGGACATCATCTCTTAATCCTATAACTATACTACTTTGCATTACTAAAATCTCTCAAATCTAATTTAGGACATTCATTTTGGCTCCAGGAAGATGGGAAAAATAAGTCAACAATACTGTTCAAATACTTAAAAATCACAGAAATCTATATTCTATTGTTCCATTGTTTGGCTCGGATATGATTTTAATATTTAAATAAATGAATATCTCATGAAGAAAGGGCATAAGACATGCAGAGCATTTCCCTTATTCAATAAAAGGAATTTTGGGAAAGCATACTAAGGTTTCATTGTATATAAAATAACCAGGAGACAATACATTCTTATTTTCTAAAGCAGTGGAAATCCATTATGTGGAATGATGAATCACGTTTTACTATCTTGTTTTAATAATTCTAGCGAAGGGCAATATTAACCACTTCAGGTTAACCAGGCCATCTTCCCTCGTTCAGATTTTCATTTTTCATACATGTAGGTTTGAGAGCTATAAGTTTTTTGTAGTTTAGATTATTTAAAATAAATAAATAAATAAATCTTTGCGTCCTTATTTCTATGTTTTAATAAAGTTTTTCTTTATTTTAATATCCAAAAAACTGAAGGAAATTTTTTTTTTTTTTTTTTTTTTAACAGATTTCATGCTACTAAAAACATTTTAAGACTTGGGCCCCAAGCAGTGTAAATGCTGCAATTTTTCCACGGCAGAAACGCTGTGATCAAAACTGCAGCATTTTACAGTATCTGCAAAGTGGAAGGGCGTGTGGCTAATCCCATCCACACATTGCAGAAAAATATCTTCAACGGACATAATGAGAGTTCAATAATCGTTGCATTTTTGTAAATCGCAGAATTTGAATTATAGCAATGGAAATGCTGGAGTTTTCCATACAGGAACATTTGAATCTGAAAGTCCGCCGAGGAAGACTCTGCAGACTTTCTGTTTAAAGCGCTGAGGATAAAACCCACATTGTATTTCCACTGCGCTTTTTCACTGCAGCTCACAACGTGGCGTCTTAAACTAAAGTAGTTTTCCCTCTCCCTTACAGTAACTGTTACATACATGACACATATTGTTGTGTTGCTGGGGTGGCACTAGAACCTGCGAAATGGCTATGGGAATTTTAAAAAGAAAAAAAAAATTCTACACGTCTGCAGCTGCAACATTTCAAAAGCCTACCTCTTAAATGGTATGGATTGCATTAAAGAGGTTTTCTAGGCAAAAAATGTTTGATGCTATTAATGGGTTAATATATGTACCTATATACTTTTTAGTGTGTTTTGAGTGATTTCTGGGTGTCTCTGGGCTCCCCCAGTGTCTCCTACTTTTAAAAAGCGCAAATAGCAATGTCCATTCTGGTCAACCTGCAAAGAAAACAGGGTAAACAAGTCATACAATCATCACGTTAGCATCTCCTGAGGGTTAAACAGATTGTCTTTTGTGCTTTGGCATCCACAAGAGGGTTTCTGATGCAGAGGTCAGTGCTATCCAGTGTTTCCACCTGTAGCCACTCACGTCGCAGAAATTATAGGCCTTCATTCAGGGATCGACTGAGATAGCCTGTATTGCTGAAAGTACAGACCATGTGGAAAGGGAAACCCTAACGGTAGCATATTTGGGCTTTTGCAGCATCAAGGTCATTGGGCGCATGGATCTAGAGTGGCTGGAGCCAGATCTGCAGAGTTGTATCAATGGGGACATACCAGGAAGATATTGTAGACTCCAGGTTGCCAAGAGAATCTGGTCACAGAGCTCTGGGTAATGCAGCTTAAAAATAATGCCCTTGGACACGTTCAAGTTCTTAGGGTGCCCCGGTGAATACGATTCATGCGAAGCAGCGTTGGACAGAGAGGGCAGAGGGGCCAAATTTGGCAGCCCTGGCACCAACCAAAAGTTACGGGTCAGAGGCAGCAAGTAAGGTAGTACTATCGTGAGGTGAGCCACCACACCAGCTGAGCCAGAAGGACAAGGAAATCTGAATAGTTTGGGCAGAGTATGCCAAGCAGATGAGTCTTCCCTGTGTTTACGTGTTTTTGGCTTTTGAGAGTGGGTTGTCATGGTAGTAAGGCATCAGGTAGCAGGGCATCTTAGGAAGTACAATCAAGCCATTGGTGCTAGCGGGAGTGGCATGACAGAGAGGTGAATCATTAACCAGAAAGAAGATGTGCGATGGGCGCACACCAGAGAGTAGGAGTAGGCAACATGGAAGACATGCTCAGACTAGTAGGCCCTGAAGTAGGGGGGAATGTGGCCCAGAATATAAGATGGCCACCAGTGGCAGGAGAGAAAAAAAATCTGAACGTCCTCCACAGGAAAACAAGGCACTATGGGCCACAGTAGAGTCCTGCTGGCTAGGACACACAATATCCAGCAACAGTCTCTTGAAACTTCAGGGCTATAGGCACATATGAGGCTAAAGTATACACTGTAGAAAGTGCAAGGATGAGAGTTCAGCAGCTCAGGGGCACTCTAGTACTTGCAGGTTCTGGGCACAGTAGAGGAGTGTAACTGCCTGGAGTCTGGGATGCGAGGGTGAGCTGTAAGAGGGCCAAAGATGAAGCATGTGAGCCACTATGGCATAAACAAGATGGCAGACATGCCACACAGGCAGGCTGGAGTGCATACATTGTGTTTGGACCCAGACAATAATCCCATATAGATGTAAAGGTCAAGTCCCTCATACTTCTGGCCATATAGTGTGATACAAAATAAAAGTATCAAATGATTTTATAATCTTTTTATAGTCCTTCTATATAAGTACAACCACACAGGCATTGTATGTTGGTATTACTTTTCAAACTTTGATACCTCCACATTGAACTTCAGAAGAAAACACTTAAGGATTAGAATTTACTACACATATCTCAGTTGAGAATATAGAACTTAGGTTACTTCAGGTTGCTTCAGACATCCATTGACTCACTTGCAGCCATGCACCAACTTGGCTCCTACCCAAATATTTAATTGTACAGCAGATGATAAGGCAGCTCATTACAAATTTGTTCAGAGAGAACGATAAAAAATTTGATATCTACCATATGGAGATCACATCTCAATCAAAGAAAAGGAAATGACATATTTACACAGTCCAGGGCACAGGATACTCCATGATGGCTGACCATGCTGGCAGATTGGTGATAAGCAAAGTTCCCATATGTCATAATTTTTGCACCAAAGATCACAAATAAGCTACTACTCTATATTCTGTTGGTAAAAAAAAAAAAATAGTCAGACACGTAAACACATCAATTCCTGGGCATCTAGTAATGTCGTCATACGGTGTCTGACTATGCCAGAGGTTATATTTTCTTAACTTGGGGTTTGTCTTAATTATTGTAACAAAAAAAAATAGGAACACTTTTCAATTTCGTTCCTTTTATCTGAAGAAAAATATTAGAAATAATTTGGTAGATTACAGAAAAATTAAGCATAATAGAAGTTGATGTTTCTCTACAGACTTAAAAAAAAACTTTGATAATCGATATTATTGTGAAAATAAAATTTAACTTATTGATTTTTATTTAGTATTTATTTTAGTACCCAAAAACTCATTAAATGTTCCAGAAATCTTTGAAAGCGTTGGATTGTAGTAGACTGGAAGAGGTTTTCCTGTAAGGGACAGTAAGGATTGGACCATCAATGCCATTTTCTAAAAAACACAATCTAATTCCCCCCCCCCCCCCTTTAAAGTTTGTAGATAACCATAGAAAATCAACATGATGCCTTTCAAAGTATCAGAAGGCCAGACACCAGCCAGTGTAGATACTTAGCACCTGGTAGGAGCCTGTCCGGAACTAAAATGACATTCCCCGCTGTTATGGAAATTCCATATTAAGATCCAGCAAGCAGTCTGATGGATCCATCCTTTTAAAAATTATGTTTGCATTTTGTGTTCCTAAATAATCCATAAAAACAGAAATGAAGAATCAGCATACAATGTGTTCAGTGTCCCCACTTGCACTCCTTGTCTGAGGCAGTAAAAAGAAGAGTGAGTGCTGTATATAAACCAAGCCATCATCCAAATGGAGAGGCTCTTCCTCCACAGCTGGTGATTCTGTACTACTTGTATTGCAGCCTTCATTTGTTGCATTGCAGCTTTATAATAAAGTAAACATATAGATGTAATGAAGTAATACAGATGTTGAGAAGAGGTTATTTGACTTATAAGAATAATCAAGTTTTACTGCATACCTAGAAGAGAACTTACCACTGAGAAGTCTCATGATATCTATGATTTCATCATAGTCCTAGAACTTATAGTGTATGTTGTATATACACTTACATTCCAGCTGTAAAACCATACACAGTCGAGGTGCGGCACAGAATTTGCCAAACAAGATATACAACCAACACATATTAACAATGTTGGATTTCACTTATCGTATAGGGATCACAATGTACTTTTTTTTCCCTATCAGTATGTCTTTGTAGTATGGGAGGAAATCCACGCAAACACGGGGAGAACATACACACTCCTGCAAGATGTTGATCCTGGCGGGATTCGAACCCAGGACTCCAGTGCTGCAAGGCTGCAGTGCTAACCACTGAGCCACCGTGTTGCCCCATATGTTGGGAACATACTCTGTGCAACTGGATAGTGAGCACATATGTAAGATTTTAGTGCGGGAGCCGTAGTGTAAGCTACCAGCAGGAAGCTGTTGTTTGGGCCCCCCCAAAACAAGTTCCACTGGTGGATCCTAGCCGCTTTAGTGCAACACTGAAATGGTGTAACTACCCAAAAGCCAGCCCCAGACAGTTCAGGGCTGAAACTTTGGATGCTTTTCTACAGAAAATGATTAGGAGTTGGCACAGAAACATTTAAGGGTAAAATACAAACATGCTGGCAGTATCAAAACAGGCACAATTCCATCAAGGGCGCCATAGGGATCCTTTGTCCGAATACAGGTGGTTCTTAGTATACAAGAAGAACAATCTTATGAATTCAAACCAAAAATGAAGAAAAGTGCACCACTCCTCATAATGAAGACTTTTCATGTGTTATTGCCCATTAAAATAAATAAATAAAAAAGAAGCAAAAACAAAACAAATAACAGCAGCCTCTGAGCGGACAAACAGACTCTATGGTAATGGCTTGTGGACAAAGTAAGCACAAGCAAGTGCAAAACAGGATGTTACCATGTTAGTGTCTGTTGTTTGTTGTTAAAATGGGTTACCAGTTTGTTTGTTTTTTAACACATGGCAATGCTCTAAATAACAAACCCCCAGTCTTTTCAGGCAGGGGCTCCGGAAGAGAGTCTCAGCTCAGGTCCCCAGTCTCTCTTTCCCGTCTGCTTGTGCATGAGAGCATCAGTGAAACAGTAAGTGCTGATGCAGTTTGAATGGGACATCAACACTCAACCAAGCACTGGCTGATGAATTCCAGTGTGAGTCAAAGGACAGGAAGACCAGAGATCCTCCACTGGATCCCCAGCCAAATGGACAGGTGAATGTATAGGGGTTGTTGTGTTAACCCTCGCTATGTGTTATGGATGGACAATGAAGTATGACAGTTTAATATTGTGGTAAGTGCAGCACTTTTGTTTAAATTTTAAAGATCAGCGTGTGGTAAAGTAAGTTTTAGAAAATTTGCTCATCTTTATTTGTAACATTATTTCTCTCTAATGCAACGTGAGATCACATAGCAGTTAGCAAGAAAATGAAGCAGTAAATTATTAGATGGAAATTAGCAAGGCAACCAGTTTATTAGCATACTAGTTTTCTGAGCCAGCAAATATTATAATAGTTAATCTAGCAATTGAAATAAATCAGTTTTTATTTGTTTTGTTTTTTTGTTTTTTTTACTAAAGCCCTTTACAAATGAACTGTTAAGCTACATCCACACAACAGTGAATACTGGTCGAGTGACGTCCATTTTGTTAATGGACGTCACGTGGCAGCATTTATTTCAATGTCAGTGAATGGGGGCTATTCACATGACCGTTATATTCACGGTCCCTTGTCACAGATTGCCAAAATATAGGTCATGCCCTATTTGTGTCCATTTTCACTGAAATGCATGGGGAATACATGAAAATGGGTGCTACTCGACTGCAAGACGGCTGTACAAATGTTACATTTTTGACGTTCGTTTTGCATCTTGGTCGTCTGTCTGTAGCCTTAAAAGAGAAGCTTCCCACTGACTGGATGAGAAAAACACAGTTTGGAAATTACACATATTAGCTATATCCTTGTTAAGCTGTAAAAAAAAAAAAAAAAAAGAAGAAAAAAACCCCAGAAAATTGTGGATTTGTTGAAATCATCTTGTCGCAATACAGATGTAAACAATCAAGATTTATGAGTGAAAAAAAAGAGAATAATCTTAATTGCTCTCTGTAGTTTTCTTGCTAACCTATAGCAACTCCTGCCAAAATACAATGAAATTAGATTCTCATCTAATGGTTAACTGACATTTAACAAATGCCAGATACAAGTATATGTCAGTGTAATTTAACAAATAATATCTGTGCCATGTGTTTACAAGAACACTGAGCTGACCCATGTGATGCATATAGGCCATCCAACATGACCTCGTCTACCCAGGCATAATGTTCTGCTTCTGAAGTTACTCAAAATCTGGAAACCCCGATATGACCGCAGTTATCCAAGTCAGTCCTGCAGTGGACTAAGAATCCTGGAGACTTGGTTTAAAAGGTCCATAAGATGGAGAGAACATGGCGGCCCGAATCGTTAGGATAGTGAAGGAAGGGACAGTCTGCAGCACTCAATATTCTTTTAAAACTTTAAACTTTATTCCATCTTCTAAAAATACAGTGACTTCACTTTTGCACGTGTTTTTCCTACTTTCACCTCCTGTTACGTGGACTCTGTATTTTAAAAAGATGTAATAAACATTTAAAGTTTTAAAAGAATATCGAGTGCTGCAGACCGTCCCTTCCTTCACAAAGACTTAAAGACTTGAGTTATCAAATGTATACAGGGAGTCTGTATACATTTATGTATAAATCTATTTTTAGGGGCTTTGGACTGGGTTTGTATTTAGACTGAGGGATAATTTTATTTAGTGGATCTAGTGAGGTGTATATATTTGTTTAGGGCATCTGGGGCCAATATTTATTCTGATGTTGGAACTGCAGTCAGAATTTACTTTACTATAAAAACTGGGGTTTTATAGTATATATGTATATTTATTATATATATATATATATATATATATATATATATATATACACAGTCCTATGAAAAAGTTTGGGCACCCCTATTAATCTTAATCATTTTTAGTTCTAAATATTTTGGTGTTTGCAGCAGCCATTTCAGTTTGATATATCTAATAACTGATGGACACAGTAATATTTCAGGATTGAAATGAGGTTTATTGTACTAACAGAAAATGTGCAATATGCATTAAACCAAAATTTGACCGGTGCAAAAGTATGGGCACCTCAACAGAAAAGTGACATTAATATTTAGTAGATCCTCCTTTTGCAAAGATAACAGCCTCTAGTCACTTCCTGTAGCTTTTAATCAGTCCCTGGATCCTGGATGAATGTATTTTGGACCATTCCTCTTTACAAAACAATTCAAGTTCAGTTAAGTTTGATGGTCGCCGAGCATGGACAGCCCGCTCTCAAATGATCTGAAAACAAAGATTGTTCAACATAGTTGTTCAGGGGAAGGATACAGCGCCGATGTACTAACATCCTATTAATTGTTTGATTAGTTCATAGTTTATAGAATGAGGATGTAACTACTGGACTATTCTTCTTAATAAATTACATGTTTAGTGATAAAATAAAAAAAAACTTGTTACATGTAGAAATAGGTGTTAAACATATTGGTTCTATCAATTTTGTTAACATATAATTAGCGTGAAACTGTATTTAGAAAACCCCACTTGAGGATATGATCACCTTTTTTCTTTTGGTTTGTTCAACGCATTCAGGTTGAAAATGCTGAACAAGTTGTGTTACAATGATAAGATGTATTTATTCTGGCACTTACAAGATTTGGTTTTTGCGTTTCTTTACTGTTACATATAAATGTTGAATTCAGCAAGTTGTAATTTGAAAAGAAAAAAGGAAGAAGCCACACAAACATAACATCAGATGATTCAAGGCTTAAAAAAAAAAAAAAAAAAAAAAAAAAAGGTCCCAATTTGGTCCCAAGTTGAAACCCTGTACAAGTATAACAAAGAACACACACATGCATTTTTTCACAATTTTAAAACATGCGGGGTTTTTTTCACAATTGCGCATCGAAATTTTGAATTTGATTTCTCCAAAACAAAATATAAAGAAACATTGTCTTGTGACATATCAAATGAAAGCCGGTACCGTTCTGAGAAAAATGATGCCTCTCGCACCTCTTTATCTTAATTCTAGCCCGAGATATGGTAAAAAAAATGTAAAGCCATACCAGGCCAAAATTTGCGCTTTTTCAAAACTTTAGAAGTCTGTAAAAAATTAATGGATGAAGAAAAAAAATTCAAAACTTTTTATTTGTAAAATCAATTTTTGACCATACTTAAAGAATTCTACCCACACCCAATTTGTTTGTTTTTTTCTTTACCTGACCAGAGGACAAGAAATTGAATTGGATTTCCTTTTAGGAATTGGTCTTTAACAAAGGAAAGCAAAATTAGATTTATGACGGACTCCACATGAGTAAAAATCTGCTGTACAATTGCCTTATTATGGTAGCTGTTATTAAAAGATGTCCCAAATTCTAATAAGAGAAACATCTGTACACATTGAGTAATATAAACACTTCCTTCTTGGTCCTCTTCTTCATTTCACTATAAGGACAAATGAATTATTGTAGGAGATGTGTAATCTGCTGTAATCATTCATAAAACCATGTGCTTGTGCTGGAGAGAAACCACTTCCTGTACCGAGGACTTCAGAAAAGTCAAACAAGAACAAAGTGCTCCGTGTCATTAACATTGTACAATCAGTCAGAATGCCCAGAAGAGTGCTCTTACCTATGTACATTAAGAAAAGCTGTACAAAGGGTAAGTGCACGCAACACAAACGCCTTGGTGGCATCTATCTCAAGAGGAAACAAACTACATAGACAGAAGTATTTGGGCACATCTCAAACACTGAGCTGTATAAAAGTGACTAGCCATGGAGTCTGCCTTTACAAACTGTGAAAAAAAATGGATCAATCTAAGGAGTTCGAAGAGCTCCAGCATGGTGCTACAATATGATGCCACTGCTACTATTCCATTTGTAAAATATATTTCCTCCTAAATAGTCCATGATCAACTGTGACTGGTATTATTGAAACGTGGAACCATTTTGGAACTACAGCAACTCAGCTCCAAAGTAGCAGACCATGTCAAGACCAGGATCTCCAAGTGCTGAGGCTCAGAGGGCTTACAAATCACCAACACCTCCTCTGGCATTACCATTAGCACAAAATCTTGCACTGCTCTAAGGCATGGGTATCTATAGCTGAGCAGCTGCATGCAAGTCTTACATCACCAAGTACATGCCAAGCCTTGGATGGAGTGCCATAAAGCAAAATGCCGCTGTAGTCTGGAGCAGTGGAATCCCGTCCTGTGGAGTGACAAACAACACTTCTCTTTCTGGAAGTCTGATGGAAAAGACTGGTTTTGGCAAATGCCAGGGAAGTTACCTGCATGATAACATACTGGCAATTGTAAAGTTTGGTGGACCAGGAATAATACTATGGGGTTGCTTATCAGGGGGTTGGCCTAGGCTCCTTTGTTCTAGTGAAGGGAAATCCTAAGCACATTTTGGACAACTGTATGCTTCTATCTTTGTTGGGACAGTTTGGGTAAGTGCTTTTCTGTCCTAATGTGACTGCCCCAGTGCACAAACTAAGGTCTATAAAGGCATGGTTAAGTGTGGAAGTTTGGAATGGAAGTGAACTCGGCTGACTCGCATAAATCCCTGACCTCAATCCCATCAAACACTTTTAGGATGGACTAGAACAGAGATTGCGAGCCAGGCATGCTCATCAGTCTCCCAAATGCTGTAATGGATGAATGGGCAAAACTTGGCAAAGACACTCTCAGTAAATCTTGTGCAAGGCCTTTCCAGAAGAGTAGAAACTGTTTTAGCTGCAAAGGCGGAGACTAACTCATAAGGATTTGAAACAGGATGTCATAAAAACATATAAGTGTAATGTGTAGGTGCCTCATCCATATATTGTAAATCCTTGATATTTTGTAACTTTCACGCTGGACTATAGAGTACATGATATCCCAGCTGCCTAAGAACATCTCTCCCAGCAATGGTAGCTGAACCAGGTAGAGAAAGTTGTAATGATGCAAGGAGAAATAATAAGAGAAGGAGTTGCCATTCACAATGTGAGCAATGGAATATATCCAATACAAAGCAACCTGTTCCACAGCCGTCACAGTGACACGTAATGCTGTGATGTCACAGTACACCTGCTAAACCTTCACATCTGTTTCAAAGGTTTTTTTTTGTTATTCTGATCTATCAGAAGACTGGAAAAATGGAAAAAAAAAGTGTCCCTTAGTAACGGAAACAAATGCAAGACTTTCCATTTGTATCTATCTTGCTTTGACTTTAAGCCCTTCAGGACATAACCAGTGTTTGTTTTCTTCAGTTTGAGTATTTAACTCTTCCAACAACCATAGCTTTTTATTTTTGGTCAGCACAGCCATAATGAACAGCTGTATTTTTTGACAGCACCATCTAACGTTCTTTATAACGTATTGGGAAACTGAAAAAAAAAGATAATAACTTTACTATGAAGGCTAATAACATTAGAGAGATATCTAAAGATCTGTTATGTTTTAGGGTTTGAAAAAAAATTTGCTTTTTAATCATATTTTTCTTCTAACCCCTATAACCGTTTTATATTGCCATCTAAACAACTGTGTAAGAGCTTGCCATTTGTGGGGTGAGTAGAACTTTTTATTGGTACACATGACTTTCTTCCTTTGAATTTATTTATTTATTTTTGGTGGGGGAGGTGAATTAAAAAATCATATAGGTACAGTGATGTTATGCTCAGTTATGGTGTTTACCATCTGGGATAAATACCTTAATATTTTCATTGTGCAGACATTTTCTGCAACATTATCAGTTAAGTTTATTATTTAGGTTTTTTGTCCAAAATTGAAAAAAATGGGTTTTTGAATTTTTGATTTCTCTTTTAATTTTCATAGTGGACTTTTTTATGAATGTAATTTTATTAGGAAAGTTTTATAAGAACAATATAAAAGGGTAAACAAAGCAATGGGTATGAAAAATCTCACAGAACTTAATGTCAAACTATTTGAGCCAACAATACAGTCAACAATGAAAAAGCCAATAAGGTAGTAGTTTAAATTAATGACCAATAACTACTGGAGACCAGACATGGAAAACAAGGTGGTAGGTGGGGATGAACAAGGAAAGGGGTGTGTGAGGGGAAAAGAAGGTTGGAGATCCGAGTTGGAAGGGGACCTCAATTGTACTTAGGAAACCCTCCTGGGGAAGTTTAATATACTTCCTTCTCAATACAGTTCCATACTCTAGTATTGCAATGCACTCTGTCTCTGACATCTTCCTAGGATTAAAACGTTTGTCCAGGCAAAATTTTTTTATAGTTTATATATGCCAGGGGGGCAAAGAATTTTAAAAAATAAATAAATTTACTAGTCACCTGTCCTCCCAACGCGTTCCGGCCCTTCTGCTGGGAAGTTTTCTCAAGATGAAACTGCACGCTGGCTGTGACATCCTGGATCCCTTTCTATGGATGCTGCTGATTCACCTCAGCCGTCTTGTGTTGAGACGACTTCCGGCAGAAGATAGCAATGGATCGGGAGGACCGGACAGCACTGGGAGGCACCAGAGCATCAGGGAAAGAAGAGTATTTAAATATTTTAGATATAAAAATTTTGCCTGGACAACCCCTTTAATATTATACGGCAGGACTGGGAGTCTTTAGATGGCTCCTGGTTGTGATAAAGCCTCTTCTCTCTGACTAACCTCTCAAATGCTGAGGTCGCTGCTGACCATAGCAACTGAGGAATTAAATGTGGTTATCTCTGATCACAGATACTGTCTGCAGATGTCACCTGTATAACATGTCCAGCACCTGCCACATGTGGACATATAACCATATTTCTCTTGTGAACAAACTCTGCACTGTACATGTAAGGCAGATGTCACCAAGGAGTTATTGTAAAGGGGAAAAAAAAACCACAATGCTAGATTCCATGGTGTCCTTTATAATGGAAATAGCGCAGCAAACTGCTATATTTTCTCAGTCAAAAAAAAAAGAAACCTGACATGGAAAAACATAATATACTAATGTACTAATTGGGAGCATACAATTACAAGCAGTTATCCCTTGTCCACAGGATAGATCACCTAAAACCTCCCTGTGAATGTAGCAGTGTGCTTTTGTGGCTGGCACTCCATTCATATCAAAGGGGCTGCCGTAACTGTAATCTCTGGCAAGCCCATGGAAGTGAATGAAGCACTGGTCATTAAGCACACCGATGATTCATTAACAAGGCAGTTTTTAGGGCGGCTTTTAGAGCCCCATTCTTCTAAACAACAAGGGTCTCTAAACAAGGTAAATATCTCTAATGGAACATTCCCTTTAAAGGGATTCAATCAATTTGAATCCCATATTTTCTCTGTAACACGTAGGACGATTGCGCATGCGTGAATTTTAAATCCAGAAGAAGCTGACGGAAGAAGACATCGAGGGAAGTCATGCCAGAAGAAGACAGAGGCCGGCGCTGGAGAGTTTTCTCGTCGCACTGGGGATACCACCACTATGGCGAGAAAACTCATTTACATACCGAAGAAAACAGGGTTATCTATGGAACTGCGGTTCAGAGAAGACTTCTAAAGGTTGGAGAACAATAGCCTTTCTTAAGGCCATTCCTACGTGTTAGCGAGAAAAAAAATGGGATTCAAAATATTGAATCCCTTTAAAAGGCCATTTGAAATCAACGGTCTTATTAATTCCCACATTTTTCCCCAATTTACTCACAGATTAGAATAATGTAACAATCTGAACTTAACTGTATACCTATACAATCAGTGCATTTTTTTTTTATTTATGTCTTCATACATAAGAGGCAAAGTACAAAAGATACAATATGATACAATACAGAAGAGAATAGGGATTTATGCTGGTCATCGTTAGTAAATCCTCATGGTGACCTCAGCAGATGTCAAAGCTGTCCACAACCACTACACATAGTATTTATATATAAATAGTAAATCTCATGCTGAGACCCATCTTTTAATCAAGTTAACTCACAGTCATTGTACAAAGCATACCAGACATATGCATCATTCTACCACCTTTACTCGTATACATATTCAGATTTCTGCACTTCAATTTAGCTCCAATTTGACCATCTGTTCAAGAGATCATGTTCAACAACATCATCGCAGTAATGGTTTAGCTCTTATTGCTCACTGCCATCAAATCAGTTTATTCCTTTAATATAATCTAGAAAGTATTTTGACCTATATTATGATAAGAATGGGTTGCCAGTTATATGTAAAAGCAGGGGCGGATCCAGGGCCGGGCGAGCCGGGCAATCGCCCGGGGCCCCGCGGCTGGGACCTAAGAAAATGGTCCCGGTCGGCATGTCCCGATTCCAACTGAGCTCAGCGTTAAAGCAGGATCTGACAGCTCCTGCTTTAAACGCCTATGTATTCAGCTCATCGGCGGTAAGACGCCGATGAGCTGAATACATAGGCGTTTAAAGCAGGAGCTGTCACAGCTCAGCTCCTGCTTTAACGCTGAGCTCCAGCATTTGTAGCCGCGATGTGATGACGGCATCACATCGCGCCTACAATATGTGTATGAGGGATTGAGCTGCGGGGGAACGAGGAATGGTGAGTGTGTGTGTGTGTGTGTGTGTGTGTGTGTGTGTGTGTGAGAACGGCATGACACTGGGGCAGATGGAGGGGGAGAATAGCATGGCACTGGGACAAATAGAGGGGGAGAGAACAGCATGACACTGGGGCAGATGGAGGGGGGAGAACGGCATGACACTGGGGCAGATGGAGGGGGGAGAACGGCATGACACTGGGGCAGATGGAGGGGGCGAGAACAGCATGACACTGGGGCAGATGGAGGGGGGAGAACGGCATGACACTGGGGCAGATGGAGGGGGAGAGAACAGCATGACACTGGGGAAGATGGAGGGGGGAGAACGGCATGACACTGGGGCAGATGGAGGGGGTAGAACGGCATGACACTTGGGCAGATGATGGGGGGAGAATGGCATGACACTGGGGCAGATGAAGGGAGGAGAATGGCATGACACTGGGGCAGATGAAGGGGGGGAGAACGGCATGACACTGGGGCAGATGGAGGGGGAGAACAGCATGGCACTGGGACAGATAGAGGGGGAGAGAACAGCATGACACTGGGGCAGATGGAGGGGGGAGAATGGCATGACATTGGGGCAGATGAAGGAGGGAGAACGGCATGACACTGGGGCAGATGAAGGGGGGAGAACGGCATGACACTGGGGCAGATGAAGGGGGGAGAACGGCATGACACTGGGGCAGATGAAGGGGGGAGAACGGCATGACACTGGGGCAGATGAAGGGGGGAGAACGGCATGACACTGGGGCAGATGAAGGGGGGAGAACGGCATGACACTGGGGCAGAGACGGGGGGAAATGAAACTGTGGGCAGATAAAGGGGGAGAATGGCATGAAACTGGGGACAGAGATAGAGGGGGGGACATAAAACTAGGGGTAGATGAAGGGTGTATATGAAAATGGGGGAGAGATGGAGGGGGGGACATATAATTTACGGGTGACTGTAGGAGGAAATATTTAACCTCTCTCTCTCTTCTGGAATCTTCCCATCCTCCTTCAAGCATGCTGTTATAATCCCGCTACTGAAAAAACCCTCCCTGGACCCATCCTGTGCTGCTAACTATCGACCCGTCTCTAACCTCCCCTTCATCTCTAAACTTTTGGAACGCCTGGTTTATTCTCTGTTAATCCGTTATCTCTCTGCTAACTCTCTGCTTGACCCCTTACAATCTGGTTTCCGCGCTCTGCACTCTACTGAAACAGCTCTCACAAAAGTCTCTAATGATCTACTAAAGGCTAAATCCAATGGTGACTTCTCTCTTCTTATTCTTCTGGACCTCTCTGCAGCTTTTGACACTGTTGACCATCAACTTCTCCTCACTATGCTCCGCTCAGTCGGCCTCAATGACACTGCGCTCTCCTGGTTCTCCTCTTATCTCTCAGACCGCACTTTCAGTGTATCATTTGCGGGCTCTGTTTCCTCCCCTCTTTCCCTTGCTGTTGGGGTTCCTCAGGGCTCGGTCCTCGGCCCCCTGCTCTTTTCTCTCTACACAGCCCCCATTGGACAAACCATCGCCAGATTTGGCTTCAGGTACCATCTTTATGCTGATGACACCCAATTATACACATCTTCCCGTGACATCACCCCTGCACTCATACAGAACACCAGTGACTGTCTCTCTGCTGTCTCTAATATCATGTCCTCTATCTGAAACTAAATCTCTCTAAGACTGAACTACTACTGTTTCCACCATCTAACAGATCTGTCCCTGATATATCCATTGCAGTCTCAGGCCTTACTATAACTCCTAGGCAGCATGCCCGCTGCCTTGGGGTCATATTTGACGCAGACCTTTCCTTCACCCCTCATATTGAATCACTCGCACGTTCATGTCACCTCCACCTCAAAAACATCTCCAGAATACGCCCTTTCCTTACCAGAGATACACTAAAGACACTTATTGTCTCTCTGATTCATTCTCGCCTTGACTACTGTAATTCCTTACTAATCGGTCTTCCCCTCACTAAACTCTCTCCTCTACAATCTATTCTGAATGCAGCAGCCAGGCTCATCTATCAGGCTAGACGCTACAGCGATGCCTCCGGTCTGTGCCAGTCACTACATTGGCTGCCTATTCATTATAGAATAAAATATAAAGTTATCACTCTCATCCACAAGGCTCTCCATAATGCCGCACCTCCCTACATTTCTTCCCTCATCTCTGTCTACCGCCCAACCCGTGCTCTCCGCTCACTCAATGACCTAACACTTACATCCTCTATTATCAGAACCTCCCACACTCGTATACAAGACTTCTCCCGAGCTGCACCACTTCTCTGGAATGCTCTACCCCGGACAATAAGATTAACTCCCAACTTCTACAGTTTCAAACGCAAACTAAAGACGCATCTTTTCAGACAAGCCTATCACAATTCCTAATGCACAAAATTGTCTGAACACTGTATAAGCAATGCCGCCCCTGCTACCTCTTGTGTCACCCCCTCTACCTCATAGATTGTAAGCTCTTTTGAGCAGGGCCCTCAGTCCCATTGTGTGAAATGACGTTCTTTGTTATGTATGTCTGTATCTGAACCCTATAAATTGTACAGCGCTGCGGAATATGTTGGCGCTATATAAATAAAATGTATTATTATATAAATAAAATGTATTATTATGTATTATTACTGTGTGGAATCACATGAAAATTGAATGAGAATGGGTGGAGTCAACATAAAAGTGGGCGGGGCCTAATTTGCTGCGGCTCTTTCTAGTCTTCAACAGTTGGGAAGTACAGGTTAGAAGTGCGAGACCCCCCAGTAAGTAGGGCCCCGCCAAAGTCAATTGCCCAGGGCCCCACAAACCCTGGATCCGCCACTTCTAATAATTAGAAGATCAAAAACTATGCAACTTCCAAATACAGGATATTGTAAGGGTAAGGAATATGCAAATAAGACCTCCTTGGTGGAAAAAGAGGAACTTGCTTTAGAGCCACCTTGAGGAACCCACTTGAAGACAGTTGTTTTGAGGTTATTGTCTGTCATCAGTGCAAAATATGGTACTGGACATTTATATGCAATAGAATGGCTGCTCATAATCATTAGGTATCCCATCCCTATTCTCTTTCACTCCATGCGGACAGCCGAATGAATGAAAAACATGGCTAGCACACTGACTATGCACATAACATGAGCACAAGCCCTAAGGGTATGTTCACACGGAGGAAAAGGTAGCAGAAACCTTTTCCACCGTGTGAACATTCTGCACAGCTCGCCGCGACAGAATGTCGAAGCAGCATCAGCATTCCATCGCAGCATCCCGTTCCTGTTTAGGCCTGAATGAATGGGCCTACACTGGAGTGTGTCTTGAGCTGCAGACGCCGCAGCCAATTCAGCCGTGGTATCCGCGTCAAGATAGGGCATGTTGCTTCTTTTTTTCCACTACTAGCTAGCGGAAAAAATAAGCGAGTGGCTTCCATTGAAGTCAATGGTAGCTGTTTGGCAAGTGTAATGTGAAATTTGTCAGAATCACTCATACGTCTATCTTCTGCACAATCGACTCCTGGCTCTGCCTCAAAAAACCGCAGCAAAATTTGCAACAAAAAAGCTGTATTTCTGCAATGTGGGGCCTTAGCCTAAAGCTCCAAACCACTTATTCAAAGTCAGGTAAACTTCTTAATGGGGTTGTTCCATTAAAGACACATATTCCCTATCCACAGGGGATCTCAACAATCTCATGTAGATAACCCCATTCATATTAAGTATTGGGGTCCTCCATTTATACCCCCTTCATGACCCAGAATGAAAAGCTGTGTCTCGTAGGCTGGTGGGTATACAACTGCATAGACATGGTCTACCCTTTCATAACAAATGTCATGAAGTGTGAACCAAGTCCTACCTTCCACTAAATTGGTGCTTTTTGTTATCTTTAATCTTGTTTGTTTCTATGAGTTTCTCGTTTCTTGAACATCTTTGGTTGTCCTTTTTAATCCTCAAATCCATTTTATCTCATGCTGCCCATTTACAAATTATCCTTCCACTCTTAAAAAAAAGCAAAAAACAAAAAAACAGTTAAATCCTGCCTCATGTGTTTCCTTCTCCTACTACATTTGTTTCCAACCATTGTCCAGTGTAAACATGCAAACGATCATCCAATAAACAACAGGAATAACAACCAATCGAACCCCTCCTGACAATTGGCCAGGAAAGGAGCATAAATTGATATACAGTATACAGGCCATTTGATGTGACTCTTTGGTATGAGAAATATGATCTGTGTCTCACCGTATTTCCCAGCCCGATCAAGGTTCCTGTGACCTAAACTTAGAGCATCGTAATGATTTATGATGCTGTATACTTCAAAGCTACTGCGGCTGTTCTGTTGCAGTATTTCAGAAACTGCAGTCAGACTGGGAAATATGCCTGTCACACAAACCATATTTCTTGTCCAAAATGCAGTCTTGTCAAACACTGATACCAATGAAAAATAATAACCTAGGTACTCCCATATGTGAGCAACTTTAGTGTTACCAATCCTCAAGAAGACCAGATGATATAAAGATGAGCCCAGCAAGATCACACTCCTGCCGGAATTCTAAGAGTGAGTTCACATGTGTTTCAGAGGTCCTTTAGCATCATCCATTGCAGAGTCCGTAAACTAAAAACTTTTGCAGGCAGGACTTTGTCTAACAAAATGATAGGTACCCCATCGGATACCTGACGGACCCCACTACAGTCAATGGTGCCCCTTGGGATCCATTGGAGTCAGTATTGCTTTTATAATGTAAAGTTATACAATTTTCCATTTCTATATCAATTCTTCATGGTTTCCTAGAACTCTGCTTGCAGAGATCTAGAAAACTATGAAAAATTGGACAAAAAATTACTTTCATTATAAAAGCAATAACACATTTATTTGTATATACTGGACAATCCCTTCATGTCAGGATTTCTGCTATTCTGCTCCTATAATGAAAAAGATAAAGAGAAATCCAGTGGAGGTGTAAAATTACCCCAAGCCTAAACTATAATTTTCTGGGTCATTCTCCTCGATTTAGCTGGACCCTTCATATTCATCTACTGATCAAAAAAAACAAAACAAAACAAAAAAACACAATACACGCAGACCACTATATATAATTGATGTTCAAAAACTACACTAAAAATGTTAATCATATGGAAACATATCAGAAAGGCACAGAAACATGCTGCAAACCAAGTTTTGTAATTCTTATATTGCAGGCCTCTATTGATTCCCATTGCACCTTCGCTGACTACTACAATTATTTTGCATCTGTCTCACACAATCATTGGTTAAGGGATTTGTCACTATACGCTACCCAATCACAAACTGTAATATACGAATTACATATGAAAAATTACAATTGGATATCGAACAGTAAGTGACATATACCATAGGCAAATCCAGTGTGAGAGCGAATGCAGTGTAGCAAGGAAATGGCTTCTCTGACCAGAAAACACTAAATGGCTGCATAACAGTGTGTGACTGCTGCCAAACTGTATATATTACATTACACACCATGCTCTTGTATATCGGCTATGTACACATTATCATACATGTGTACGTAGCAAACATATATAAATATTTTGATTGCTAGTAATATACATCAATTAAGACGTCAAATACATGGTATAAGACTTACACCAGAAACTTTTCACCACCTCTACCAATTCAAGCTTAGCATCTGCTAATAGGTGCTGCTCCACTGATTCCAGTATAGCTGGAGTTTTCTCTCTATCCTCCACTGTTCTAGCTTTGTAGCCTGATAGGCTATTTAGACTCTGTAATGTCAAAAGGGCGGCATCAGGCAGAGGGACGTGATTCACAGCTCGAACTAGAGGTAGACAGTGTCAGAGCTGAGAATCACAGTATATAGTATACAGAGTTGTACATGTAAAAATAGATAACGGCCCCTATATAGTGTAGGCTTTATAAATCACATCCATATTGCTATAAGCACAGAAAAGCCATGT
This sequence comes from Leptodactylus fuscus, assembly GCF_031893055.1. Lineage (NCBI taxonomy): Eukaryota > Metazoa > Chordata > Amphibia > Anura > Leptodactylidae > Leptodactylus > Leptodactylus fuscus. The sequence continues at coordinate 105,188,468 of NC_134268.1, read as the reverse complement.
ATGTACACTACATCAAGTAAATAATTCCCTATAAAACAGAACATTTACAGCACTAAATGAGTTCAGTAACTGCTAACAATCTACAGCAGTCTAATATGAAACGGTTTGTCAAAAGGAGAGGAGGGATATGGGAATATGCTTTTTATCATTGGCGGAGAGTCACAGGTAAAGAAAAGTAAATGGTCCTTTTTTTTAGGTCATGTTGCTTTTGCCTCTCTACCCCTGAAGATGCCATTTAGCAAAAATTAAAAAACACATGTCTGGAGCAGCGGAGAGATATAGTGCCTGTATACAATTTCAGAGACACGCTAGAGTCACACTAGTGTCTGGGTCTCTGTTGTCTAGGTCCGCATGGGGACCCAAAAGATGGAGACCCTCTCCTCTTTTAAAAGAGGCTACCCACAGACCCCAAAAACTATTATGGGGCCTGCCGGGTTTCCACCAATTTTAGACAAAAACCGGCAGAGAGAAGAGTCTACCTTACAGGGCTTTTGTCTCTGCCAATGTTAGGCAGACTCTGCGGCAGAGAATCCAATGCAGATGTGAGTTCAGCCATAGAACTTATTGAAAATTCTCTTAAAAATATGTTTATTACCAGGAATATTAGACTGCGCTAGGATTTTAGCAGTTTGTGGATTCACATAGTTAAGTTTTATAGGGAATTATTTACTTGGTATAGTGGCTTTTCTTATGGCAATTTGTTTGAAGTACATGTAAAAAAGGGGCATGCTCTAAAATAATCATTTATTTACCGTAATCTAGGTAAAATGTTCAATGTTTCATTTAGGTCAGGATTGCCCAGTCCTAACACATGACAAAAACCACTTCTCATAATATTAAGGGAAAAGTAGACCTCTGGTGATATGGGATATCCTGCGAATGTCTCTGTGATGAATACCACATAGGATCAAACATGCTTTTATTTTGAGGGTTATAAAGTAAATTATTTTACACCTAAACTTGGGCTGTATTCTTAGCTCAGTGAAACAGGAACATCTGCATAAACAGCACCCTGTTATCTAACGCTGCAGATTTTGCAGCTAAAGACTACAATGCCATAGAAGAGTACTATGCAGTCATATTTTGTCTCTGTGTGTTAAACAATTAGATTGTTATGGCTATATCCACCAAAGTGTACTGCCATATCTGTGAGCAGGAGCGCCGGGAAATGAATGCTCATGGTCCGATCTTAGGAAATAACTACACTCCAGTCTTTATAATTTCAGAAATAGTTCTCATTAATTGTTTGTATTAAAAGGATGAAAAGCTTCAGCAGAAAATAATAAAATATATATAGAATACTGAGTAACAGGCCAGGGGCTATGCTAAGTAAGCAATAAAACATAGTGAAAAGCATTGTTTCTAGGGACACCCTGAAGAGCGTGATGCCCGATCACTGTGCAGATGACAGATTAGCTAATGAAGGTATATGACGGTTTGGCCTGAAGGAAAACAAAACAACACTGACCAATTCCACCTGTCATAGATGAGAGATGCCAGGAAAACGTGTCATCTTACTGAATGTTCCCTGTTCAGCCTACCTGTATCTTTCTGGATGGAGCGTAGGTGCCAGCTCTTCAGAATAACCCCATTTATAATCATTGTTATTTCAATAACTACTTCTAGAAAAATAGTATAGATATAACAAGATAGAAATAATAATAATAATAATTATTATTATTATTATTATTATATAGAAGTAAGATAGGAAGCTTCACTCAGTGTCAGTGAGAACACATACAACATGTATACTGTGAACTTCCCCTTCACCTCCTCCTTCTTTGGGTGCCTCACAATAAGACGCTTAGCATGACACTGCATTCATTTCTGAGAAGCATGCTGACTCAATACCAAGTAAGATGGGAGTAAAGACCATCCACAGCATATTTACCACTTTCTGAACTCAAATTCATTTATTTGTTTGTTTTTAATATTAAAATCAAATACATTTGATCACAAGAATTCCATCCAGTAGAATACTGTAAAATCAGAAATAGTAAAGAACACTTTTCGTAATAAACAAGCATATCTGTTAATGTTAAATAATCTGCAAGTTATCAGTTGTAAAATACATGTACATCTTTACAATTACTTTTAATATCGTAATACATCTAAAAAAAAATGTGCATATCCAATCATTCGCACACTCATGTCACCTCCACCTCAAAAACATCTCCAGAATCTGCCCTTTCCTTACCAGAGATACATTAAAGACACTTATTGTTGCTCTGATTCATTCTCGCCTTGACTACTGTAACTCCTTACTAATCAGTCTTCCCCTCACTAAATTCTCCCCTCTACAATCTATTCTGAATGCAGCAGCCAGGCTCATCTATCAGCCTAGACGCTACAGAGATGCCAGAAACCAAAAACTTACCACCCTCATCCACAAGGCTCTCCATAATGCTGCATCACCCTAAATTTCCTCCCTCATCTGTCTACTGCCCAACCAGCACTCTCCGTTCACTCAATGACCTAACACTTACATCCTCTATTATCAGAACCTCCCACACTCGTATACAAGACTTCTCCTGAGTTACACCACTTCTCTGGAATGCTCTACCCCAATCAGATTAACTCCCAATTTCTACAGCTTCAAGCGCAAACTAAAGACACATCTTTTCAGACAGGCCTATTACAATTACTAATGTAATCCCTTCCGTACCCTAATTAGAATCCCTAAAATGAACCCTCCTCTGTTCCAGCTCCCACATTACCCCACATGATATGATGCCGTTTCAGGCTAACTTTATATGTCCAGGCACCATCCACATGTTAAAAGACACGACTGGTGACGGCTCAAAGTTTTATGTTTGTGTAATGACAGTAACCTCTATTACAAAATTATCTGACCACTATATAAGCAATGCTGCCTCCGATGCTGCCCCTGATTCCTCTTGTGTCACCCCCTCTACCTCATAGATTGTAAGCTCTTGTGAGCAGGGCCCTCAAGTCCCATTATGTGACGTGACTATTTCTTTGTAATCAGGAGAAATTGACCAATGAATGGAAATGACACTGCGCTACTCCAAAACCGTAGAATCAACATGCACTTTATTTGAATTTCTTACACACAACGCGTTCGGACAGCGATTCGGGGAATACCCCTTTTTCAAGTGTATAACCAGTACACACACGTATCCTTACAGGCGTTTGGATGATAGGGTTCCTATAAGGGCTTGTGATGTATGGTAAAGCACAGAACAAAAAAGAATAGCCCCAGGTAGGTGTTGCTGCTGGTTTATTGTGGCCCTTCTTCTGGAATACCATGACTTTGGTCTTGTGGTTGATGGGTAGTGCCCATGTTCTGCTGAATTTTTCTAGTACTGCCAGGCTCTGTGGGAAACAGAGGTAGGAGGTTGTCGGTGTACAGCAGGAACCTCACCTTACTGTCGTTTAGGGTGAGGCCTGGTGTTGGTGCTGCCTCCACAGCTGCAGTCAGTTCATTAATGTATGTGTTGAAGAGTGTTGGGCTCAGCCTGCAGCCCTGTCTGACTCTTCGGGCCTGCTGGAATTATGCTGTTCTCTTCTGGTTCACCTTCACACAGTGTAAGAGCTCTTGATGACATCATATGTTCTTCCTCCTATTCCGCTATCTAGCAGTTTCAGGAGCAGGCCTGGGTGCCACACCGATTCGAACGCTTTCTTAAAGTCCACGAAGCAGGCAAATATTTTCCAGCAGAAAATGTCCCAGCATCCTGGTACCACCTGTTCCTCAGGTAGGTGATGCACACATAGCTTTCTATGTACATGATGTAAATGAAAACATGATTCATCAAACCTGGCCAACTTCTTCCATTCCATTTCTCCATGTTCCAATTTTGGTCCTCACATGGCCATTATAAGCCATTTCAGCAGAGGCAAGGGTTAGCATGGGAATCTAAGTTATCTGTGGCTACATAGTGTGTTATGGACCCCTTCTATTATAACTAGCATTTACTTTTTCAGGAATTTGTGCTGCAGTAGCTCTTCATTGGGATTAGGTCAGACAAGTGAGTATTGGCTCTAAACACACATCAATTGGCCTGCTCTGCTCACCTGCTATTCTTGGACCACTATATGCAAGCACTAACCACTGCATACTAGAAGCCCCCTGTAAGGGTTAATTTTAGAGATGTTTAGTTAATCTGTCATCACAATTTGCTTGTCAGATTGTTATGCTTGCCCATTTTTCTTGGTTCCAACACATTAACTTTAAAGGGAGTCTGTCAGCAGATCAACCTAGGCCTGCAGATATAGAGGTTAGGGTTATTCAAATTAAACTTTGTTTTCTCTTTGTCAATATGTGCCTTCACTGCCAAGATATCACTGTTAACATAAGCTCTTTGGAACAATGAGGTAAGTTGCCACTTTGGAGCAATGGCAATGTTCTAGTTGCCCCAAAGTCTTCATTTGCATACTGGCATAATCTATCTGTGGGGATGGATTATTGCTACCTAACATACTTGTATCTCAACCATTTTTACTTACTTCACCTGTGTTAACATTCAGTGTAGTTCAAATCAAATCTGTTGGGCCTGATGATTTTGACTATTAATCTATTGTTCTACTCTATCTATTACTATGATACAACATTCTCAGTTAGATGCTACATTTAGAATTAAGACCCCACATTGCTGAAAAGCTGTGAAATTTGCTTTTTTTTTTTTTTTTTTTTATCAGAATGGAACATATAAAATGAAGCATTTATACTTCTTACCTTCTGTTAAATCCATTACCTAAAAAAAAAAAAAAAAAAAAAAAAGCCCCACACAACCACAAAATCTGAACAAAAAAACAAACAAAAAAAACAGCTTTGCCCTTAGGCTATAGTCCCGCCTAACAAGCCGTAGCCAAAAAAAGCTGCTTTTTTTTCCCACAGCGCCTCTCATAGAAAGTCCGCAGAGTTTCTGTAGGTATAACTCACATACTACGACTTACAACACCACCAGCATTTTTGGAATCACAGCTTTTCCACTGCAGATATTTTTCTACAATGTATGGGTGGTATTAGCCAACTGCGGTTTTTGCCAGTCGCGGCATTTAAAATACCTTTCTAAGGCTGGGGCCCATGTATTTCTGATTAGTGAATTGACTAGTCAATAAGATCTATTTCAGCACTGCTTGTTTCTATTAACATCCAACTGATCTGACAAGAACAGGAAGGCAACATTTAAAGCTTGTCTTAATGCATATTGCTGGAAGAGGAGGAAGCAATTCGGCAATTGTCTACATTATTTTGAGATACAGAATGGCAAGATATTCCCTTGTGGGAGAAAAAGAAAAATCATTAAAGAGTTTTTGTTTGTTAACAGGATAAACATCTCTGATGAAACAAAGAACAAAGTACTTATTGTAACCTTTACCTCGAACAAAAAAAAAAGAAACAAAAACACACAAGTAGGTAGAAAATGCCCTAAAACTAGTGAAATCTATTGCACACATAAAAATAGGAAAAAACAAAAACACTAGTAAAGATGAAGTTTCCCATGGAGATGTTCCTTCAGACTTATCGTGTATGTGTGAAGCATCAAGTCTCACTGAGAACAGGTGACATTACTGGATCTCTCTGCCGTTGTGGAGATCTGGAGGTGTCACTCATAGTGCCGTGGGATTATAAAGAAGTAATGGTATTCCATCTCCTGGCACAGATTGGAAGAAGGTCAATGGTCCTTGAGGCATAGATTATCAGGTAGCATTGTTCTTAGGGTTGTGATATGAGAGTCATTCTCTCCCTGTCAGACTGTCTCTAAAATATAAGATTGCTAGTTTCTCCATTACCACTAGTGACATGTTGCTCAAGCATGGAGAAAATATTGTGGAATTGGAAAGCCAAGTAGACTACTTCATCAAGAGTAAACTCACTCCATAAAAATAAAATGCATAAATAGAAATCTAAACAAAAAAATTCTATGTACATTTGTGGTATGGTTCCTACTTTTACTTAATACACATATGTATAATTAATATAGTTCTTTTTGTCATAAATACTACCACGGGTAAAATTCCCAGAAGACATATGTTAGATGTGGTGACCTCCATCTGTAACACAGCGGAAGATAGAGATAGCTTGGTGTCAAGCACCACAACATGAGTTCAACTGATGATCTTTATCAGATATCAGACAAACTAATCGTTTAGAAACACAAGTTCAACTTCAGACTACTACACATCTATACTCTTCCCCAAACCCAAGTACATTAGAAGATTGCCAGGTCTGAAATGGACAAACCGAAGTGTGCCAAGTCTAGGTGGTGCCCTCATCTGAAACATGATAGCAAGGGAGACTCGGTACTGGTTGCATTTTAAGCCATCTAATATCTAGTAAGACTCACTTCTTCATTCAATAAACATCTCCTTTATAGCTAAACAAAAATTGGTTGGGCTAAATTTATTGTTGACATTTAGTTTGCCATGTACCCTTGTTCCTTTCTGACACAACACTCTTACAGTCTATCAATAAATGTAATGCTAAAATGCTGCACAAATCATTACTACCTAGAGGCCATCCATATCACAAGACCTGCTATATTATAAGATTAAATAAAGAGAACTTGCTTGGGTTGTTTATGAAAGACTAACGTAAGGTGCCTTGCTAATGAAATGTCACAATGAGAAAAACACGTGAAACAGCACTATCAAAGTCACGCGACTCTCAGTAACATGACTTATAGACAGGTTTTAGGAATCGCTCCAGTTTAAAAAAAATCCTCCATAATGAGTTTGTCTATACTGTTAAAATAAAATAGCTTACTTAAAATAAGATAAAATAGCTTACTGACAGCTTTATTGTGAAGTTATGTTCTCCCTTCCAAAGTACTGACCCCTCTGCTCCTCTGATGCACTATTTTCTTCTATGAACAGGAAGTTAAACTAATACAGCATGTGTATCTCAGAAGAGGTCAGTGCTTCAGAGGAGAGCATATAATCTTCACTATAACAAGGTAAGTTATTCAGTAGCATAACACTATACCCAGGCTCATTTTCAAACAAAGGGATTTTTGTTTTATTGGAGTGCTTCCTAAAGATAAGTCTTCTCAGCTTATTCAAACTTAAATATAGAGAACAGTTTTTCAAACCCTTTTTTTTTTTAATTCAGCAAAATATTTTACTCAAGTAAAATCATAGTCTGCACATGCCATACAGTAGAGACAAAAAAAATGTAACATACCCATCCTCCCTGTTCTTGGATCCAGTTCTGCAGATGTCTATTCAGGTACTCAGTCATCCATCCAGCAATGGAATCCACCAAAGGTGCCATCTCACGATTCACACTCTCTACACACATGACTCCTCCAAACTCAAAGAAAGCCACAATTCTTCCCCAATTTACCCCATCATGAAACAGCTCTTCTACCACCGCGGCAAAACGAAGACGAACTGTGGATGGGGTCAGGTGGAGAAGCCCCGAGATATGTCTGAAGTCTTGCTGGTACAAATTGGAAAACTCATCTCCTGCACGACTCAGTGTCTGGAATAATGCAGGAGGTACAGGTTGTAAAGGGGCATCTTCACCATTATCTTCATCAAGTGGTTGACCATTATCTTCATCAATATTCTCTTCTCTCTGGGCAATATCCAAATCTGCCTGTGGTGAAGGGATGGGGGATGCAGCAGATGTAGAGCTTATGGGAGCAGCAGGTGCATTGTCTAGAAGTGGTACTGGAAAATTACTTGGAGATTCATTATCTGAAGAGGAAGCAGCAGCCAAATCTGAAGCAAGAGGTTGTTCAGCTGGACCACCAGGTACAGTAGACACCTCTCCATCATTATTAAGATTATTGTTAGCAGCAGAAGTAGCTGGGAGGCCAGAAGAAATCTGTCTCCCTTCTTCCCATTCATAGCCTCTCTGTGACAGCTTATAATGGATGTATTTTACCACAATCTCCCGATGGTCATAGCCTCCTCTCCTTCGATGAGCCATATCATACAACGATGGAAACCAGTGAAGAAAATATAAAAATATAATAAGATCTCCTCAGATCTCAGAAACCGTCTGCAAGTGTTACACTTTAGTTGTGAGCGCTGGGTCTCGGAGATGCTCTCTCATTCTTCGAGCTCTGGATCCCCCCTCCTCTTCCTTCCAGTGGAGTTCTGTACATTTACTGTAATTTCCCTCCTATAGGTGTTTTCATCGCCAGATTTCAAGGGACATTCCCTTCTTCACGCTGCAATAAAAACACATGTGGGTTTCTCATGAGTAACGCAAAAGTTTACAATTATTAATATAAAAAAATGTACAGCAATGCAAACAAGTGTGCCATATTATATCTTTCTATAGATATATAGATGGAGATTTTGAAGTGGTACACCAATACCCCAGCCACAAGTCGCACACTGTAGGGAATACGCTTAACAGCTGTTCACTATACATTTCTGACACCTTGATGACTTTGTATTGTTTGTGCGTAATATGACGTTTAGAAAACTCTTACAAATACTGGAAAATCTCCAAAAATTATAAGCCCCGGGGAGGAGTTTCTGCACCATTATCACACCCACCCCCATGTATGTGAATTCAGGAGCACTAAGCCATTCATATATATGCATATCCACAATCCACAGATATACACACATGAAGCTAGCTAGCAGAGTAGTGGAGTGCACTCAGTCAGCACACATACTGCTAGCAGCAATGAATTATGTAATATACTCACTGGCTTCCCCAAATAAGGCTGTGATGTTGGACTTCCCCGTTCATTTGAATCCATGTAAGAACTTCCAGGGACCTTGAGGCTCCGTCCACTCACATCCTCAGGGGCAGCTGAACGCATCAGTGAATGTCACAGAAGCATCTCTATGGAGGCCACCCAGACAAGCCTGCACCGAGTGCACTACTGCTCGTGTGAGCCCAGCATACATAGGCTGCAGCAAGAATATCTGCTCACTGGCTGCTGCTGCAGGCTACACTCTCTCTGTCTGCTGTGTGTCATTCAGTCTGTGTTGTGCTTCCTGCCGTCATCTTAACTCCCAAATGTAGCAGGAGGCGGGACGCAGCTCGCCCCTGAATTCTGTGCGGTGTGTGAGGGACAAGCTAGTGCTGGGCGGACTGTATTTGAGTTCCTTCTGTATTCTTATGCGCATGCTGGCGATGACTGCCCCCTAGTGGACCGTACGTTCGCCGCAGTCTTCTAAAGGTAACGCTGACGAGAACAATTCCAGGAATGTTTCCTATTTTCTTACGATTTTTGTGAGGCAGAAAGAGCGCGTCTTTCAGGCTAAGGTTGAGGCTCCACCTTGCGGTACTGCAGCTTTTCTTGTGACAGATTTTGCTGCGTTTTTTGAGCCAAAGCCAAGAATGGCTACCAAATGAATGGAAAATATAAAGGAAGTTCTTATATTTCTACTTTTTACTCAATCCTCTCCTGGCTTTGGCTCCAAAAAATGCAACAAAATCTGTGACAAAAAAAAGCTGCGTTTCTGCAATGTGGGGCGCAGCAAAAACAAACAAAAAACCAGAAACACATTTTTTTCTGCAGCAGTTTTCATTGAGTTTTCCTCTGCAAACTTTCTGCCCTTATTACTCTATATCTATATGGAAAACGCCAGTGTTTCCACAGGTATATTTGACATGCTACGATTTTCAAAAACACAGCTTTTCCAGATTTTATTCTGCAATGTGTGGAAGGGATAAACCAGAATCCCATTCACTTTGCAGGTACTGTAATAATGCAGCCTATTTTGCAACGTGGGGCTTCAGCCTCAGGTTGTTTCCCACAGCAGACAGCTCCCAGTATTGTTCACATGGCAGGCGCTGCGCTGCTCACTCACCGTTTTCTTGTTAGCTGCAGTTATGGGGACTGAAGCTGTATTCCTTTCAAGTATCTGAGGTACAACTGTAGCACCCATAAATGTAACTATCAAGGATGCACTGTAGGGAGGAGGTAGGGGACTCCAGACAAAAGCTTGCATCGGGGCCCACAAGACCTTAGTTATGCCACTGGGGCGGAATCTGCCGCTGATTTTGTGGTAGAATCCACCATGTGAATGTAACCTTGGGTTAAGGCCCAATGTTGCTGAAATGTGGAAACGCACCAAATACAAAATGCTGTGTTTTACATTATCAGCAAGGTTAATGAGATTCTACTTAATCCCATCCACACATTGAGTAAAAAAAAAAAAAGTTGTGTCATCTTTAGCTGAAGAACTGTGATTGTTTTCTCTATAGATTTAATAAGGGAAGAAAAATGCACCAAAAACGTAATAAATATGGTGTGGAATAAAAGACAAGATTCGTTTTTTCTTCATTTTTTTCCACTACGTTTCAAGATGTGGTTTGCTACTTGGGGCCGCTGCCTAAGGGCTAGTTCACACAGAGCCAATGAGGCAGATTTTGACAGCAGATTTCGCCTCAAAATTTGCCTCCATACAATAGTGGTCTATGGAGACTGCTAGTTTTTTTTTTTCTGCTAGCGACATGACCTTTCTTCAGGCGGATTCCACCTGAGGAAAGCAATAGAAGTGAATGGGAGGCGAAAAACAATTAGCGTTTCTTTGCAAAAAAACGTGACCGAAAACACCTAGCGTTTTTTTTACAGTCCATTCACTTTAGGGGAGGGGAAAACCGCCTGGCGTTTTCTGAAGCAGTTTTTACCAAAAGCTGCTTCAGAAAACGCTCCAAAAAACGCCTCAAGGTAAAAAAACAGCTTCCTAATTAGGAAGCTTTTTTTTCAGGACCAAAATAAGCCAGGTGTTTTTTACGTGTGAACTAGCCCTTAGACTGGGTGAACACAACATCACTTTTTTGCTGAAGAACTATGTATGGTTTTTAATTGTAGCAATGAGTAGCACATGTTACTATATTTTATGTCACGTGCATGCTAACAAACAGTAAACCAAAGGTTTTCAATTTAATGGCAATTACCATACATGTCCCATTGTGTGTCACCGCACTTATATGAGGACCACAGGATAATATAACCGTCAGAGTTACTAAAGTGCACAGCAATAGGCCAGTTTTAGACAATCACGTTATAGACGCCTTTTTTTAACTCAGAACTCACAGCACTATAGATCCCTTCTATGACTGCACCAACACACTCGTCCATAACAGAGGAGCCAAAATGCACCCATAATACATTAGTTGGAAATTGGCAATAGCTTAACTATAAGGCCAGGGCCCCAAAGGACGGTAAAAAAGCAGCTTTTTATAGTAAGTACAAAGTGGATGAGGTTCTAGCAAATCCCATGCCCACTTTGCAGTAAAAAAAAAAAACATGGTGCAGACACGTTCCGGCACGGTTTTGGAAATCGCAGTGTGTCGATAATAGCTATGGAAACACCGGCGGTTTCCCCATAGATATAATTGTAACAGAAAGTCTGTGGAGGAAAACTCAGCAAACTTTCTGTTTAAAACGCTGCGGGAAGAGCCGCGATGTGTTGCCGCTGTGGTTTTTCCTGCAGCGCTTTGTGGCTGCAGGACTTCCCGTGGGGCCTTAGCAGTACAGGTTTAAGATTTAGATTTTTAGATTTGTTGGTCAAATCTGCCCAAGATTAACTCCCAATTTCTACAGTTTCAAACGCAAACTAAAGACACATCTTTTCAGACAGGCCTATCACAATTTCTAACGTAAACCCTTCCATACTATAATTAGATTCCCCAAAATTTAACCCTCCTCTGTCCCTGCTCCCACATTTCCCCACATGATATGATGTCATCTCATGCTAACTTTATAGGTCCAAGCTCCATCCACATGTTACAGGACACGACTGTTGACAGCTCATAAAGTTTTATGTTTGTGTAATTACAGTAACCTCTATTACAAAATTGTCTGACCTCTGTATAAGCAATGCTGCCCCTTGTGTCCCCCCACCTACCTCATAGATTGTAAGCTCTTGCAAGGAGGGCCCTCAGTCCCATTGTGTGAAATGACTTTCTTTGTAATGTATCTTTCTGTCTGTATTTGAACCCTACAAATTGTACAGCGCTGCGGAATATGTTGGCGCTATATAAATAAAATGTATTATTATTATTATTATTAAGATGAAAAGCATAGCTGTGTAGCGAATCCTGTGAATGTCTGGTGTTCTCCTACACGAATAGTGGTTAGTGTGTTCTACTATACGTGATAGATCCCCCATCTCTGGGGGAATACCACAAATTCATTAACGGCATTTGTACTATTTAGTTTCACATCTAGCTTCTGTTGCTGCCATCTGGGGCCTTCTATGAATTTTCACGCAAACTTGTAGTGTAGGTTTGTTACAGAAATTTCTTCATCGGGTTTAACTGTATAGAACTGAATTTCAGTCTAAAATAATTCTCCGTAATACATTTTCCTCACACGAACAGCCCCTAATAAGTACTAAACGCTGGAGGACTGAGAATGGTAAACTGCTAAGTACAAGCAACAGGTTAAAAATCTAACACCAAGTCTTGTTCATGGTATATTGCATAAATGTCAAAACTGGGCAGTTGTTTCTTGGACATATAACTGATATAAGTTCAAGGACTTGTTCTACAAGGAACAATACTGTATTAAAGAGGACCTTTCAGTAACTCCAGTTCTTAGCATCTGTTACTAGGAGTAGCTCAGTTGGAATATTTCTCTAGCCCCCACCGTTCCCAAGGAACCAATGCTGTTAGTTTTGGTGCCTGATATGCTATTTAGACTCTATACTGTCAGAAGGGCATTGTCAGACAGAGGTTGCGATTCTGAGCCCTGACATTGGCTGCCTCTGATTGGAGCTCTGAATTGCAACCCCTGTCTGACACCCCCTTCTGACATTACAAAGCTTGAATAGAACAATAGGCACCAAAACTAACTGCTCAGCAATGGTGGGGGCTAGAGAAAAAAATTAAAACTGCACTGGAGTCAGTGGAGTGATGCCTATTAACAGATGCTAAGAACTAGAATTGATGAAGGTGGTTAAAGTTCCTTTTCAAGGAATATAAAGGCAAAATGCTCCAAATAATTGAACACTCTGCAATAGGTAGATAAGAAAACCTTACATTGGTATCAGAAGTCTGTTGTTTTAGACCCCACTGACCACAACAAAGGTTTCTATAGAAAGCTTATTCACCTCTATAGTACTCTATAGAAATTTATGTTGAAATCTATATCTATACAAAGAGATCTGTAGAAATTTCAGGATATCTGGCATAACATTTTATGAGTTGGATTTCAAGTAACGAGCATGAAAACACATACAAAAATGAAAACAGCATAAAAATAACTCAGATGATAAAATGTTTATAGCCCTCAAAACAAAACATACAAAAAAAAATGAAAATGTGTCTGGTCCTGAACAAATTGGCCTGGTACTGAAGTGGTTAAGGGGGTTGTCCCATTATGGATACTTATCCCCTATCCACAAGGGATAAGTGTCTAAGGGTCCATTCACACAGAGGAAAATGGTGAGGAATTTGGTGTGGAATTTCAGCATTGAAAAAAAAAAAAAAAAGCCTCCCATTGACTTCAATGGGTTCCTTTTTCTGCTAGCAGAAAAAGGAACCCATTGAAGTCAATGGGAGGCTTCTTTTTCAGCGCTGGAATTCCACACCAAATTCCTCACCATTTTCCTCCATGTGAATGGACCCTAAAGGCCCAATCATCACTTATCCTTTGTCCTGTAGATAGGGAATAAGTATACATAAAGGGACAACCCATTCAATGCATGTTGAGTTGATCAGGTTTTGAGAGATAACACAGAGGGGTCACACACAGTGCTCCAATCTCAATTATAACTGCTTTCAATTCTGGGGTTACAGATGCTTTCCCTTATAAAATACTGATTAATTTCAGGCTTTATTATTATTATTATTATTATTATTATTATTATTATTAAGGCTGCGTTCTCATGGCACTTTTCTGCTGAAGAGCTGTACATGGTTTTTAACTTCAGTAATGAGTAGCACATGTTACTATGCAAGTCACCTGTATGGTAATGACCATTAAACTGGGAACCTCTGGTGTACTGGCTGTTAGCATACAATTGAGACGCATAGTGACATGTGCTACTCATTACTGAAATGAAAAACTGCACATAGCAATAATTTAGTGGGTTTTGGCTTGCAGTTTGGGCACTCAGTCTCTAAATATTCACCATCACTGTCCTTCAGATATTGAACCCAAGGTGGTCTGATCATTAATGCAATGCATTACAATCACAAAATATTGGTACTTCTATTTCAGGTGGCAAAGAGCAGCCTGCAATAAAAAGTAGTGACAGACTGGCCTGGGAGCCTTCAAAAAGCTCCTGGCTATCATGGTAACGGGAAGCAGGCTCCAGAGATCACTCTGGGTGCGGGTATCACCAGCAAAATGGTGGCATTGTTCAATAAAAGTTAATTGGTTTACTCTGCAACTGCTGGACTCCTGAGTCATTGCCTGCATCACCGCCAGGGCATCTCCTGAACAACATCCACACGGCTCAGTATTGAGAGGTCCCCTCTCCAACAAGGAGTGCCCCCGGGGGAAGACAAGAACACTACCACATCCAACCGGTAGAGCAGCAGGACCCCTGTGTCTGCACAGCCTTGGGGAGGAATCAGAGTGTGTGAGTAACGTTCTAGGCCTAGTAGGTGTCACAGCCAATGTTGTCTATTTCCACACTCTCTGATCTCCTCCACAGGGTTGCTGCAGAAGCGCACTTTGAGTGGCAATGTGGCGCATGCTGGAGCAGCAGTTTGGTATTTTTTGGGGGGTTTTTTAAACATCTTTTATTGGGTTTTTTGAACAGGAACAGCAAACAATGTAATAAAAGAAGATGAACAAGATTCTGTCATAAATCTAGTGCAGTATCAAACAGAGATGCATAAAACACAGAGAAGGCAATGTCCGAAGTTGTTGAAAAACCATCAAAAGCAATCCAAATGTGTAAAAGTCTCAGTTTAGACAATAGCATCTCACAACGACTAGATATCTTAATGCTTGAGTAACCAATGTAAACTAGGTCATCAAAACAGGTAAATAAACATTTAAACCAGCATAAGGCAACATTGAGATTGTTAAGCACAGAGATTTGAGGTGGGAGGGAAAGAGGAGGGGGGGGGGGGAAGGTCGTATGCAAAGTGAAAAAGGTTGGGTTGCAGTTGAACAAGTCATCCATAGGATAGTCATCTGGACGAATCTACCCAGGGGGACCAGATTTTAAGGAATTGGCTATGAGTTCTCCTAGATCAACTCAGCAGTTCTGCAAAACGCATTATTTGTTGCATCTTATTTTCCCATTCCTGGGGGGAAGGAGGTGATGTTTGCAGCCAGTGTTGAGGTATCAAGAGCTTAGCTGATGCCAGCATGTGGTTAATCAAAGTATCTTTCCTTGGTACATAGTATGGAGTTGTTTTCGCGAAAAATATGATTTCCGGAGTAAGTGCAAAGTCAGCGTTGCAGAGTCAGCGTTGCAGATTTGTTGAATCCGTCCTTCAACATGTATCCAGAAAGGTCTTATTAATGGACACGACCACCAGATATGATGATAGGTGCCTACTTCTTGTTTGCAACTCCAGCATAGGTTGTTGGTTGCTAAATGGAGCATCAGTTTGAGCAGCAGAATGCCGTGAATGATTAGTAACAAACCAAAGGTACAATGGGGCAGGTAACAATGAGAGGAAGAAGATTAACAACTTCTACATCATGATTACTTCTGCAAGATAGTCCAGCATTCTCATCTGGCAGACAAGGCACACTGACAGTAGATTGTATCTGTAAATTGTCACTCCCTAGTGCCACATAAGTGTTCCCATAAAGGGGTTATTTTTTGTGGCTTTTTTCTATGCTGTATTCTTTATCACTTTTTAAAAGGTAGGCACGTGGATGTCACATTTTTGGAGCGATTTAAATGTTAAAATACGTAAAAGCAAGTGTCAGTGCAGTGCATGTTTATACCAGCAGTTTGTATCCACTGCTTACCATCGGTTTTCCCATTATTGGCATACATGTGTATGTTACTTTGACATAACCTCAGCTTGCCTTAGAAAGCTAGAAATGGGCTAGATAGAGTCCTATGAGCCCTGATAGTGTCAAACACTATGTTTTAAGCCCATTTTACCTCTTTGCTTGAACGGAACCTATTTAAAACAAAACAAATCTTTGGAGTGAACCACCTGAATCAAAAATGAATCTTCAGCGGTTTGCTCATATCATATATATACAAATTTGGTATCAATTTAATCATATCAACTCAGTGAATAAATATATCTGGTTATTTAAGCTGCACACTGTATGGTGTCAAATTAATAGCATAAAAATGGCAATGGCAAAATTACTGTTTATTTTCTATCCCTTCCCAGAAATATCGGCATTGATTTTTTTCATGAAACATTATGGTGTCAATACGTCAAATAACTTTGGTCAATGTACCAAGACACTGAGGCAGGGCCGCCGATAGGCCAGTATTACTGGTACTGGCGTCAGGGGCCCGGCTAAATTGAAAACTAGTGGGGGCCCGGTTTTGGCCCGCCACCGTGTGCCGGCACCCTGGCGCCTGCACCAGTCATTCAGGGCCGGCGTCAGCGCAGGGCATAGTCGGGCAAGTGCCGGGGCCCACAGAGCCTCTTGGGGCCCCCGGCACTTGCCCGCCCCAGCACTTGCCGAAGTTGCCGGTCCCGATTTCAGATCATCTGAATGACCGATGAGCTGAATACTTACGCGATTAAAGCAGGAGCTGTGACAGCTCAGCTCCTGCTTTAAACGCTGCTGTCCGGCTTCGGCGTCTGTAGGCACGATGTGATGACGTCATCACATCGCACCTAAATTATTTCAGTGGCGTGAGAGCGGAGCGGCGGGTGATGCGAAGCGATGGAAGAGGTAAGTGAAGGGGCCCATGAAACAGGGGGGGGGCAAATGAAGGGGAGAGGGGGAACGGCATGGCACTGTGGAAGATGAAGGGGGTGGGGAGAGCATGGCATGATACTGGGGCATATGAAGGGGGGGGAATGGCATGACACTGGGACAGATGAAGGGGGGGGAGATTGGCATGACACTGGGGCAGATGAAGGGGGGTAATGGCATGACACTGGGGCAGATGAAGGGGAGGGAATGGCATGACACTGGGGCAGATGAAGGGGGGTGGGGAGAGAATGGCATAACACTGGTGCAGATGAAGGGGGTGGGGAGAGAACGGCATGACACTGGGGCAGATGAAGTGGGGGGGAGAACGGCATGACACTGGGGCAGATGAAGGGGGGAGAATGGCATGACACTGGGGCAGATGAAGGGGGGAATGGCATGACACTGGGGCAGAATGGCATGACACTGAGGAAGATGAAGGGGGGCAGAATGGCATGACACTGAGGAAGATGAAGGGGGGAGAATGGCATGACACTGGGGCAGATGAGGGGGGAACGGCATGACAATGGGGCAGAGACGGGGGGACATGAAACTGTGGGCAGTTGAAAGGGGGAGAACAGCATGAAACTGGGGACAGAGATGGAGGGGGGACATGAAACTGGGGGCAGAGGAAGGGTGTATATGAAACTGGGGGAGAGATGGAGGGGGGTATATAATTTACGGGTGACTGTAGGAGGATTATACTGTGTGGGAGCACGTGGAAAATGAATGGGCGGAGTCAACAGAAAAGTGGGTGGGGCTAAATTTGTCGGGGGGGGGGGGTGCCAGACACTTAGGCTGTATGGGGCCCCAAAATTCCTGATGGCGGCCCTGCACTGAGGCATCCAAAATGGATCCAAAAATAATCAACCTGCCTCAATTTGCTGATGCTTTGCTTGCAGGACTTTTCTCTCTGCATTTTTTAAGCGGATTTTGCGATGGACGTAGATCAGGCACAGACGTGAACGTAGCCTTACTATGCATTGCATAATAAGTGCTACTTTTGAATTCATATGCTTTGTATTGGGTTCTGGGGATAATATCACTCCTTAAGGAGAGCGCCCTTCTTTAGGAATATGGAGACTTGCAAAGCCATTTTCGCTCCACTGGGGGATTATGGGAAATATGCAAATCTGTTTTCCAGGATGTAATTAGGAAAATGATGCCTCTGCGTGCTGCCCACTAGGGACAGCCTCCTTAAACATCATGCATGACTTTTTCAACAAGCCTATTGCTATTGCTCCTTAATGAGTGATATTATCCCAAGAACCTAGTCTAGAAGTCTCATCTCTGCCAAACCAATTTTCCCTATGCTGTGCTGATGAGATCTAACAGATCAAAACAGCGCTGTCCACAGCTGGGATTCTGTTCCTTTTGGAATAGATTTACTGGTTTGGCTAAACCTCGCATCATAGCAATAGGCTTGTTGAAAAAGTCATGTATGATGTTTAAGGAGGCTGTCCCTAGAGGGCAGCAAGCAGAGGCATCATTTTCCTAATTACATCCTGGAAAACAGTTTTGCATATTTCCCATATGTTTTGTACTATAAGATAGAGTCTCAAGACGAAGTTACTGATACCCTTTAACCTGACATCACTGTGATCGCCACTATGTCATAGGATGAAGATTTCCTGTATTTTTCATAGAATTTTTCTGGTTTGTTACATACTTGCTTTAATATCATTATATATTTATCTGTAGCTGCTCTGTTCTGGAACAACTGATTTGTGGGGTCCTGGCTGTCGAACTAATGCAGATCTTATATTGATGGCTTATACTCAGGGCCGGCTGCAGGTTTGTGTGAGCCTTTAGGCGACAGAGCCCCAGGGGGCCCTTATTGGAGTAACTCATTCACACTGCAGAAAAAAATAATCGAAATTGGGTGTTTTTTTGCAAAGAGAGATGTATGGCATAAAAGGGGCCCCCAAGAGCTGCCTCTGGGGACACATGGTGGCACAGCCCACAAATTATTAATTAATTCATTCATTTTTAGTTATATTAAAATTGGTATTTATAAGTTGGTTTATAATCTAATTAATTAATGTTGGTACAGTCCAGTTTTTTGGTCTTTTCTCCCCCTATTTTCTGGGGTAATCTGGTGTAATTGGTGTTTACCTGGTGGAGGTCAAGCTCAGGTCAGCTGTGCCCGGCACAAGCAGCTTCCAGATGTTTCTTCATAATCTGCCCAGCGGCAGGAGTGGCCATCTGATTGGCCAACTGATTCAAATGGCGGGAAATTTGAATATATAAGAGCGTCAGCTGAGGAGGTCCGTTGCAGTTCCCTGGATCAGCTGGACGAGTGGACCTCCTGCCCTCCCTCCCTAATTTTTGAAGTTATAAACTTGTCGCGATGTTTATTAGTGGAGTGTTATTCTCTCAGATTTTGCTCTGAGGACTGGAGTTTTAAAATGTTTATATATAATTTGGTGATCATTACAATGGCTTTAATACTTAATTGCTTTATTTATTGAATTAATTTATTATTTATATTTTTGGTAACCCTTAATAAAACATTGCGGCCTATTTCCACAAAAACTGTTGTCATGTCTTTATTTCTGATTATATAGTATTATAAGTATAGGATTTTAATTGTTGGGGTCTTGTGCAACCATGGACAGTATTACAATCCACTCCAGTAGAAGCAGATACAACCTGTTTGGACATCGGAGGATAAAGAGGAATCGGAGGTGGACATCTGCCTCGGATTCTTCTTTATTTTCTGCCCCCGGTTCACAGCTCGGGGTATCAGCATTCCGTTGCGGTTTTCTATCACTGAATAGGCCAAAATGAAGGAGTCTAACCAGTGAGGAGTCTCATGTCATGGCCTCCAAATCAGCTGCAGAATCTGTGGCAAGATCCAGCAGGACCATTTTTTTCCAGCTTCAATTAGTTTCATTAGGAGGCAGAATGAGGAAGGAATCTGCTGCTGATTTAGGTACGAAATCTGCTGCAAAATCAGTGCCAGATTCTACTGTATGAACAGGGCCTGATACTGTTAAAAGTGCCACTCCACAGTGGCTCCCACACAGTATCATATGTACACAGTGGCCCCCACACAGTATTATATAATCCACAATTGCCTCCACACAGTATTATATGATCCACAATGGCCCCCACACAGTATTATATGCTCCCAAGATCCCCCTCTTCCCCCAGAGCTGGTGCTATTATTATACTCGGGTCTCCTCAGGCCACTGAGTATAATAATCAGAAGCCCAAGGGAAGTGATTAAAAATAACAAACAATTATACTCATCTTACTTCACATCTCCTGAGTGTCTTCACTCGCCTTCTGCCTTGTGTCTGAGGTCCTGCTCCCCAGACGTCACTGCTAGGGCCTGTGATTGGACCTCAACAGTCACGTGGGACGCGATGATGTCGTTACACCAGCACGCTCCACGTGATCACAGGGGCCAAATCACAGGCCCCAGCAGTGAGGACTGGGGAGCAGGACCTCAGTCACCAGCTGGAAAAGCTCTGGAGTGGATGCTGAGTGCAGGACAGGTGAGTAGAATTTTTTCTTTTTTTTATTATTATTATTATTTTATACTACCTTGGGCTGGCATCTTATGAAAAGGGGCCCAACAATAGCTAGGACTCTCTCCTTTAGCAGTATGTATAGCAGTTGGGGAACCAAGCTTTCCCAAATCACTATCATGGTGGTGGAGCTTGGGGCCCCGGCACTTGCCCGGGTACGCCAGGTGCTGATGCTGGCCCTGCTTATACCCCTATATTCCCACACAGGATAATGCCTTCACATAGGATAACAACCCCCCATCAGTGCCTACCACACACAGGACATTGGCCACCACAGAGTGGTGCTCTTTCGCTGCTCCAGTCACATTGCTGCCTGGCCCCATCTGATCCTTACTGAGTGGTAAGTAATGAACTGACACTTACTGTTTGCTCCCCTTAGCCTGTAGGTTGTAGGTGTAATGCAGCTTGCTGCCATAAAGTAAGAATGTGGTAATGTAGGAAGCTTACTGCAGAGCCGGCTGCATCCATCCTTTATTACTAGCTTGTTAAAGCTCACTACAAACACAAATGTATAATAGTAGCCTATTGTTACTCCTACCCAACAAGAGAATGTCTTAATTACTTTAATATGCAACATCTCTGCAGACGTTTTGTAGGCTTTAGGCTCCACAATGTAATATCTGTGTACTCGACAACTATTTGCTGTGTCTTTTCAGAACAGGCTCTTCAGTTTGTTACCAACTACACTTGTAGACAATACATATTATTTTTTAACTAAGCACAACATTTTAAAGAGGAGTCTTTCACCAGAATCCAGCAGTCACAAAACACCCTTACTTGAGGTCCCATGAGGTGTGGCTAAGGATCAGTACCAAACACCTGAACTATATGAACGATTAATATCCCCCCTCCCCCCAAAAAAAAAAATTAAAAAAATTGTACAACATACTCACTGTCAGCAACCAAGGGCTGCCACCACTAAGGTTTGTTTCCCAAGAGCTCACACACTTGTCAGAAGCCTTCAGTTACTCCCTCCTATCTCCACATAAACTCAAATTATGTTCTGATGACAGACTCTAACTCTGTACAATAAGAAAAATCTAGTAACCTGGGCATACCCTTTTGATTCATTTGATAACTGCTACGACTGAAGATTTGCATGTGGTTTTTAATTACAGTAATGAGTAGCACAGGATACTACGCATGTCACCTATACGGTAATGGACATTAAGTAGAAAACCTTTTGCTTCACTGGCTCCCAGCATAGAAGTAACATGTGCTACTTATTACTGTAATAAAAAACTGCATGCAGTTCTCCAGTAAAGGCGTACAATGTAAACCCAGTCTAACTCAAATTCACAAAGAACAAATCGTAAATGCATCTTATATTTGGGATTAAAGAAACTAGCAGATGTTCAGTTTTAACAGTAGAAATAAAACGGGGCTGTCCCTGGGAATTCTGGTCACTTGGCAACTGTCATATGACACAGGATACTTGTATTCATCTCAGAACATTCCATCAATCTTACTTCAGCATTCATTAAAGAAAATAAAGAGAATACAGTTTACATCAGAACACCACGCAGATATGTGACTTGCTGTGTGGGCATGTGCAGGATCAGTATACAAAATATATCCAGCTCTTATGAATGAGCGGTAATTCCCAGTGAGCCCCCAGCTATAGATTTCATAGAGGAGGAGGAAGAGTTATGAACTGCAATGACTGTCTGATCTGAGCGCTTCTGGCAGAGAATAGAACGGAATAAACTGGCAGAATGTTTGGTGCCTCTCACACGTCTTGATGTAAACAGAGGAAGACAAGCATGGGTGGCTGATCACTTTACATGTGGGTAGTGTCAAATCATGTTGTGATAGAATTCTGCAACAAAGCTACCCACTCACCATGTGTCTTTGATGGAGGAATCACATGCTAGCAATTCTTAACCTACCCACTCTTCCCTTCAGTTTTCAAGGTCATTCCAGAGCAAGCATAAAGCAACAATCACTGTAAAGAGGCAGTAAGGAGTCAGAAAACACGTAGGCACAGTGCATATAGTCAACTGGTAGTTCTGTATTGCTCTAAATGTTCAAGTTTATACACAGATTTGTAGGTTTTATAGAGTGAGGTTTTTCAGGTCATCTTCCCATTTATCATGTTTTTTTTATATAACACTTACAAAATGTAACATCCAAAATATACCATAACACTGCAATTTCAGCAGACTACCCAATCTTCACTCTTTAACCCATGGTCTACACTGTGGGGAGTCCATCAGGACGCTACCTCCTAAGGAGGCCCCAATTTGGTAGCAGCTGACCAGACAGGTCAGAACTGTGGTGTGGAGCATAGGTATCAGAAGTAAAAACAGACACAACTGGACAATAAAACATGTCACACAAAGACTCAAGCAAAAAAACATCTGAGAACCATACATGTGCAGAATCCCAGAGTGATATGTCTTTTGTTTTTGGTGCCTCTGGTTGTATATATGTATTATGTGTATTTTGTGTTTCCCCTATGGTATATCTCCACTGTTAACTACCCCTTGATTTCTTATGACTTGGTACAGCCCTGACCAATCACAGACTGCTGTGTGGGGTTTGGAGATTAAGAATCAAGGGAACCATTAGAGTTGGCCAGTTCTAACAGTGAGTGTTGACACTGTGTAAATTGTTCTCTGGTGTGTTCTTGTCAGCCTCTAACGCTGGGTTCACACTAGCGCCCGGAGTCCGTTCTGAGCTTTCCGTCTTCTGCATGCAGAAGACGGAAAGCTGTCAGACCAGGTCCAGCCATGTGCGCCGGTGAGCGTTTTATGCTCTCCGCCGTGAAACCGTTTTTTTTTTTTTAACTGGACATAGAGTACTGCATGACCGACTCTGTGTCTGGTTTTAAAAAAATGGTTTCGCGGGGGAGAGCATAAAACGCTCACCGGCGCTCACAGCCGGACATCTTTCAAACCCATTCAAATGAATGGGCATGAAAGAGTCCTGCAGGTTTCCGTCTCCTACTCAGTTTTGTGCAGGAAACGGAAAACTGCATGAACAGAGACCGGGCGCAGATGTGAACGAGCCCTAAGGTAGAGGAGGAATAACTGCTTAAGTTTCCACGGAGACAGCCTTGAGAGAGGGAAAAGTTAACAGTCTACCCACCAGACACCATGCCAAGGAGTTGAGAAGGAGTCCTGCGCATCCAGAATCTGATATCCACCTAATACAATAATAATGATACATTTTATTTATATAGCACCAACATATTCCACAGCACTTTACAAATTGTGTGGTTCATGCACAAACAAAAAGACATTATACAGAAATAGTCAGTTCACACAATGGGCCTGAGGCCCTTGCTTACAACCTATGAGGTAGAGAGGGTCACACAAGAGGTATCAGGGCAGCATCGTAGGTAGCATTGATTATACAGTGATTCAGCGGTTTTTTGTGATAGAGGTTATTTTCATTACACATAATTAAAGCTGTATGAGCAATCACCAGTCAGTGTCCTTTAATGTGCAGATGGTGCCTGGATTTATAAAGTTAAAGTCGATATGGCATCATATCCTTTGGGGTAATGTGGGAGCGTGAACAGAGGAGGATTTGTTTTGTGGATTCTAACTGCAGAAGGGTTTAAATTAGGAATTAGGCCGGTCTGAAAAAATATGTCCTTAGGAGTTATTCTAGTTGTCCAGGGTAGAGCACTCCATAGAAGTGGTGCAACTCATGAGAAGTCTTGGATACACGAGTGGGAGGTTCTAATAATAGACGATGTTAGTCGCAGGTCATTGAGTGAACAGAGAGCACTCTGTATCTGCAATCTGTTAGGATTGCAGATACAGTACTGAGTATACCAACCAAAGAAACAACCAGCTAAGGTAATAAAACCACCATTTTATTAATGTCGTTAAAAACAAGACAAAAGAATAAACATATGAAGACATTCACAATAGATAAGGGGGAAGAACAACTAATTCCCAAACCCTATGCATTTTAAATACAGGCTGGTAAATATTACATATTATACCATGCTTTCAATATAAACTAACATGCATATGCTCAAATGGTAAATAAATAGATGTGAACTATACAATAGTTTCTATGTAAAGTGCATGTGCATGAAATCTCATCAGCATCTCAAAATAAGAATACAAATCTGAAGCCATGGTGAAAAGCACAAACAATTGCCTATATTACCAGAGACATAGGGACCTGCGACCGCCCGACGTACGTTTCGCCCGCAAATGGGCTTTGTCAAGTGAACAGAGAGCATGGGTTGGTTAGTAGAAAAAGATGAGGGAGGAAATATAGAGAGGTGCAGCAGTATTGTTAGGATTGCAGATGCAGTACTGAGTAAATAGTGAGAACCAATACTAGACACCCTGATCAAAATGGCAAACATGGTGCTGAGCATCCAGCACAACCTGGGCCGCACCACCTCCAAACCTACAGAGGTATTCACCAGAGCCCCTGATGATGGGGATGGACTTGGTGGCTACTACTGGGCAGAGAGCAGTATGGGTCAGGGAAAGCTGGACACACAGTGCACCACAAATTGCAGCAGAACCAGAAACTGGGACCGCTCACCAGCAGGTCTTCAGAGTTGAGATACAGGTCTGAGGAACCAGAAAGCAGCAGCAGACAGTAGTCAGTACATAGCAGCAAAGCATCAAAGAGTAGTCATCCAATCCAGGTCGTCAATGTGAGGTCAGCATAGTACAGAGGGAAGGTCAAGCAGGCTGGGTTGGTAACAAGAGAGCAGAGAAGTACAAAGTCAGGTTCAAGGAGCAGTGGTCTAAAGTCAAGCTGGGGTTGTCAACAGGAGAAGGCACAATACACAGTCAGGAGGCAGAGGCAAAGCAGAGTGAGTAGGCAAAGCAGGAGTCACAAACGGAGGCAAACTGGACACAGGCAAACAGGAGAGCTTACGATAAGAAAAACTGAATAGCCAGCAGTGAGCCGGAGCGAGAGCCATCTTTAAATAGGTTCCGGCCCGCCGTCTGACCTTCTGCCCCGGAAGTTTGAGGTCCTGCGCAGGAGGGGACCGGCAACCTCCGCACATCTTTGTGGGGGCTCCAGCCCTACTCCTGAGAATTATGGAGAGCCTTGTGGATGAGGATGATAAGCTTATATGGTATTCTGTATTAGGCAGCCAATGCAGTGACTGGCACAGACAGGAGGCATTGCTGTAGCGTTTAGACTGATAGATGAACCTGGCTGCTGAGTCAAACATAACCCCCAAGGCAATGGGTATACTGCCCAGGAGTTATGGCAGTAATGCTTGAGACTGAAATAGAGATATCAGCGATAGGACTGTTAGACAGTGGAAGGAAACAGCAGTAGTTCATTATTTGGAAGATTCAGTTTCAGATAAAGCCAAGACATGATATTTGTGATAGAAGAGAGACAGTCACTAGCGTTCTGTATTAGTGCAGGGTTGATGTCATGGGATGAGGTATGTAGTTTGGTGTCATCAACATAAAGATGGTACTGGAAGCCAAATCTGGTGATGGTTTGTTCAGTAGGGGCTGTGTAAAGAGGGAAGAGCAGGGGAGCCTAGGACTGAGCTCTGAGGAACTGCAAAGGGAAGAGGAGAAAAAACAGAGTCTGCAAATGATACACAAAGTGCGGTCTGAGAGATGTGGGGAAGTGTCGAGTCTCTAAGGGACTGCTTTGATATAACTTTATGGGAAGTGTTTCAAGACTCATTTCCAGAGGACATTGAGGGACTCACACATTGCATAACGGACTACATTAATTTCTGTGTGGACAGCACGGTACCAACTAGAAAAGGTGAGGTGTTTCTCCAATAACAAACCATGGATCAACTCTGAGATTAAAACTCTCCTCAAGGAAAAAAAGAGAATTTTTAGGTCTGGGGACAAAAATGGCCTGGGGGCAGTGCAGAAACAACTAAGACAACTGATCAGAGAAGGGAAAGCCAACTACAGGCGGAAGATGGAGCTACAGATGGGGGAGGGTAAAATCTCTGAGGTGTGGGACAGCCTTACGGCAATTTCAGGACACAAGGAAAAGACAGGGCACCGAACAGTAGGGGACAGGAAGTGGCTTAACGAGCTTAATCTATTCTTCAATAGATTCGACTCCAAGCAAATGCTCCCTCCACCAGCATGTCAGCCAACCGCCCTCCCCTCTCACACCAAGACCCAACCCCCACCAAACTGTGGTCAACTGCAATCTGACTATCTGATCCTGCAGGAGTCTCAGGTGTGTAAGGAAATGAAGAATATTAGAGCAAACAAAGCGGGGGGACCTGATGGTATAAGCGCAAGAGTTCTTAAAATGTGCAGTGACCAGCTGGGTGGCATTATTACGCACATGTACAATATGAGCCTGAAGCTGGGAGTAGTACCTCAACTGTGGAGAACATCTTGCGTGGTACCAGTCCCAAAGAAACCCAACCCGATGGGCCACAATGACTACCGACCAGTAGCACTGACATCACACCTGATGAAGGTCCTAGAGAGACTGGTCCTGACACACCTACGCCCCCTAGTGAGCTCCGCTCTGGACCCCCTCCAGTTTGCCTACCGGCCAGGCATTGGGGTAGATGATGCCATCATCCACCTTCTTCATAGAGCTCTCTCTCACCTGGAGAAACCCGGGAACACTGTGAGAATAATGTTCTTTGATTTCTCTAGTGCTTTCAACACCATTCATCCAGGGCTACTGAGGGAGAAGCTGAACCTTGGTGGTGTGGACCATCACCTGTCCAACTGGATCCTAGACTACCTGACAAACCGCCCCCAGTATGTGAGAGCCCAGGACTGTGTGTCTGACACTGTGATCTGTAGTACGGGGGCACCACAAGGTACAGTGCTTGCCCCATTCCTCTTCACACTGTACACTGCTGACTTCAGGCACAACTCATCCAGCTGTTACTTACAGAAGTACTCCGATGACTCTGCTATAGTCGGCCTTATCACTGATGGCGACGATAGGGAATACAGAGACTTAAACCGGGATTTTGTTGAATGGTGCCAGCAGAACCAGCTCAGGATTAACGCTGGGAAGACCAAGGAGATAGTGGTGGACTTTAGTAAACGGAGAGGTGCTCCGACCCCGGTGGAGATCCAAGGAACATGTATTGAGATAGTCAGGACCTATAAGTACCTGGGCGTGCTCCTCAACAATAAACTAGACTGGGCTGATCACCTGGAGGCGCTGCACAGAAAGGGCCACAGCAGACTCTACCTGCTCAGGAGGCTGAGGGCCTTCGGAGTCCGGGGGACACTTCTTAGGGCCTTCTTCAACTCTGTGGTTGCCTCAGCCATCTTTTTCGGTGTGGCCTGCTGGGGAAGCAGTATATCAACCAGGGACAGAAATAGACTTGACAGGCTGATCAGGAGGGCCAGCTCTGTCCTGGGGAGCCCCTTGGACCCAGTACAGGTGGTGGGTGACAGAAGGATACTGTCTGTGGTGACCTCCATGCGGGAGAACAAATCCCACCCCATGTATGAAACCCTGATGGGACTTGGCAGCACTGTAAGCGACCGTCTGCTTCACCCCAAGTGTGAGAAGGAGCGCTATCGCAGGTCCTTCCTTCCAACCGCGACCAGGCTGTATAATCTATATCAGACCAAACGAAGATCACTCCGCACAGAGAACTAATGATTATGACGATGACCATGAGGTCTTCCTCTTTCTCTTCTGTTTTTCCTTAGCTGCCATGGACTCCTAGTATATCTTCTCTTCTCAGCTTATCTGTGTCTACGTCTGTAATATATTACTCTGTATTATCCTGTATCTGTATTACTATGCTGCTGTAACACGCTGAAATTTCCCCAATGTGGGACTATTAAAGGATTATCTTATCTTATCTTATAACCAAGAGAATTTCGGTGTCTGCAAGGCCGACAGAGTAGAGCATAGTGAGGAGGAGTTGATGGTCAGCAATGTCAAATGCTTCTGAGGGATCCAGAAGAATAAGAAGAGAATTTTCACCATTACATTAAGCTGTCAGGAGATCATTGGAGACTTTTGTAAGGGCCGTTTCAGTAGAGTGCAGAGGCGGAAGCCAGATTGTAAAGGACCAAGAAGAGAGCGGAAATATAACAGATTAAACAAGAAAAGACCAAGTTTACAAAACTTTTGAGATGAAGGGTAGGTTAGAGATGGGTCAAGGGAGGATTTCTTCAGTAGCAGGGTTATGATTAGGAGAGAACAATTCCAGAAGAGAGAGGCTAAATATTTTAGTAAGGTAAGTAGAGACGGCAGGTGAATGACTGAAGACGGTATAAGGGAAAATGGACACTACTGCATGTTGTAGGACTAGAAGAAAAAAAGGGCGAGGTGACTTCTTCTGTAACTGGTTCATAAAATGAGAATGAATAGGATGAAATGTGGTAGGTGAGGGTACAATGCCACCTGGGGATTGGGCAGTTATTTCCTGACGGATCTTAGCAATTTTATTATGGAAATAAGTGGCCAGGTCATCTGCACTAAGGTCTGTGAATGACACCTGCACCTTGGGAGTGAGTAAGGAAAGAAAAGTTTCAGAATCTTTTAGGGATATTGGAAAGAGAAAAGATGAGCGGTGAAATAGGCTTGCTTGGCGAGGTGAAGGGCAGGGCAATAGATTTTGAACATAAACTTGAAGTTGGGTCAAGTGTACAGGTGTACGACATTCAGTACACCTAGAGCACTCAGGCCCGGTTCACAATTGTGTTCAGTATTCTGTTCAGGGAGTCCACTTAGGGACCCTGAAATGGAAAGCTATATGCATTAAAAAGCAGTTAGCTAAAAAACCACACGGATCCCATAGACTATAATGGGGTCCGTGTGATTTCCACAGAAAACATTGTTGCTTGCACTACTTTTCTCTCCACATGATTTGTGCGGACACTGAAAGGAAACCACATGGACCCCATTATAGTCTATAGAGTCCATGTGATTTCTTGGCTAACTGCTTTTTAAAGCCACAATACTGAGCAAGCGGCCATTTTCTCGTGGCCTGTGGGCATATGCAGTCTGCTCTGCCCAAGGCCTAGAAGTTACAAGCCACCGTTGGAAGAAGAGGCTGAAGAGGACACTAACGAAGATGGAGGCGGTGCTGGAGAGAGTTGGGGATGCCCATAAGGACCATAAAAGGTGTTGGTGGGAAATCCAAAGTCTCAAAAATCAGTTAAAAAACAATATTGTACTGAGAGGGTTGAGGATTCCCCTAACACTGGCTCTGAGGTTGAACACAAAAAGTCTCAAAGAGAACAGTTGAATGCTGAGCTTAATACTGAAAGAGAACGTGCTAAATCACTTTCTACCACTCCAGGTGTTGAAAATAAAGATAAGTAAGCACAACCAATTTCAGAGAATTTCAATGTTTAAAAAAACATTATAACTCATTATACAGTTAGGGCCAGAAATATTTGGACAGTGACACAATTTTCGCGAGTTGGGCTCTACATGCCACCACATTGGTTTTGAAATGAAACCTCTACAACAGAATTCAAGTGCAGATTGTAACGTTTAATTTGAAGGGTTGAACAAAAATATCTGATAGAAAATGTAGGAATTGTACACATTTCTTTACAAACACTCCACATTTTAGGAGCTCAAAAGTAATTGGACAAATAAACATAACCCAGACAAAATATTTTTATTTTCAATATTTTGTTGCGAATCCTTTGGAGGCAATCACTGCCTTAAGTCTGGAACCCATGGACATCACCAAACGCTGGGTTTCCTCCTTCTTAATGCTTTGCCAGGCCTTTACAGCCGCAGCCTTCAGGTCTTGCTTGTTTGTGGGTCTTTCCGCCTTAAGTCTGGATTTGAGCAAGTGAAATGCATGCTCAATTGGGTTAAGATCTGGTGATTGACTTGGCTATTGCAGAATGTTCCACTTTTTTGCACTCATGAACTCCTGGGTAGCTTTGGCTGTATGCTTGGGGTCATTGTCCATCTGTACTATGAAGCGCCGTCCGATCAACTTGGCAGCATTTGGCTGAATCTGGGCTGAAAGTATATCCCGGTACACTTCAGAATTCATCCGGCTACTCTTGTCTGCTGTTATGTCATCAATAAACACAAGTGACCCAGTGCCATTGAAAGCCATGCATGCCCATGCCATCACGTTGCCTCCACCATGTTTTACAGAGGATGTGGTGTGCCTTGGATCATGTGCCGTTCCCTTTCTTCTCCAAACTTTTTTCTTCCCATCATTCTGGTACAGGTTGATCTTTGTCTCATCTGTCCATAGAATACTTTTCCAGAACTGAGCTGGCTTCTTGAGGTGTTTTTCAGCAAATTTAACTCTGTCCTGTCTATTTTTGGAATTGATGAATGGTTTGCATCTAGATGTGAACCCTTTGTATTTACTTTCATGGAGTCTTCTCTTTACTGTTGACTTAGAGACAGATACACCTACTTCACTGAGAGTGTTCTGGACTTCAGTTGATGTTGTGAACGGGTTCTTCTTGACCAAAGAAAGTATGCGGCGATCATCCACCACCGTTGTCATCTGTGGACGCCCAGGCCTTTTTGAGTTCCCAAGCTCACCAATCAATTCCTTTTTTCTTAGAATGTACCCGACTGTTGATTTTGCTACTCCAAGCATGTCTGCTATCTCTCTGATGGATTTTTTATTTTTTTTTCAGCCTCAGGATGTTCTGCTTCACCTCAATTGAGAGTTCCTTTGACCGCATGTTGTCTGGTCACAGCAACAGCTTCCAAATGCAAAACCACACACCTGGAATCAACCCCAGACCTTTTAACTACTTCATTGATTACAGGTTTACGAGGGAGATGCCTTCAGAGTTAATTGCAGCCCTTAGAGTCCATTGTCCAATTACTTTTGGTCCCTTGAAAAAGAGGAGGCTATGCATTACAGAGCTATGATTCCTAAAACCTTTCTCCGATTTGGATGTGGAAACTCTCATATTGCAGCTGGGAGTGTGCACTTTCAGCCCATATAATATATATATATAATTGTATTTCTGAACATGTTTTAGTAAACAGCTAAAATAACAAAACTTGTGTCACTGTCCAAATATTTCTGGCCCTAACTGTATATTAACTTAGCAGAATCAACCTTGGAGGTCCGAACCCTCCTCTTCAGAGGGGGAGACCACCAATTTGGAGCAATTTACTGTTGCTCAGAACAATTATTTTAGTATCCGATTCAAGAATAGGGGTAGTATTCGTGCCGAGAGAGGGAGGGGTAGAAAGGGTCCTAAAATAGATTTTTTTAGGCCAAAACCCCACAATATCTTCTGAGGGGTCAGAGAGAAACACGAGTACCCAGCAGGATGAATCACAAGTCATTAACCTGTCTTGACAGAGGCCAAATTGTAAAAGGCATGGGCCAAAATTGCATGGGAAAAAGATGTGACTCTTTGCCATAAAATTAAAATGGTTGAAATTTTTTAAGAAGCTGAACAGAGAAGTGTGAGGAGGGAGTCCTATCTGAATCAGACCGGGAGGGTTTACAGACAATAGAGGGTCTTAGTGACGAATCCTCTTGTACACCTTGACAAGACCCTTTCATAGACCTTAAGCCAGTTAGCCTTCTGTAATTTTCCCTGACATTCCAACACTACTATCTCTTGAAAAAGAAGAGAGTCTTTTTAGAAAGACTGGGATTGGATTAGATAAAGGATTGGATAAACTGGAGATAGGCAGGGAAGTAGTGAAGCGTCAACATCTTCTTTTTTTTTTTTATCAAAGTGACAGGTACCATGCCCCCTTATTGAAACCTCACCCCTTAGCTGCCAAAACACTTCTCGTCAATACACCCCAACACGCCACCTTTCTGCCCCCTTTACTTTGTGTTGTGACAGGTTACCCACCCTGCTCCAGAAAAACACTAACCTCCTCTTTTAACTACAACAGGCCGCACTGGCTATATTACATCGGTGTGTAAGGGGTGTATAGTTAGGTGTGGTGCTATATAACATCGGGGTATAAGGGGGTGTATAGGCATATTGTGGTGATTAGAATGAACATGATACGTCTCTGATATCATGTATTAGGAGCATGTGTCCTGCCTAGCTATACAGTAAGGTAGAGACATGCCGGGACATGTCTTATGAGATGTCTATGCATTACATCATTATGGTAGCTGCTAAAACCCCTATCAACTTATAAACTAGTGGTTGTATACAGATTAAGCAGACAAAAACTCTAAGTTTTAAAACATTTATTCAACAGATAAAGTATTACAGTGCATATAAATTCAAAAAAATACAGTTAGCAGAGTTACATTATACAATGATATACACATGATCAGTATTTACAATTTACAAGCTTAACCAAGAAGAGCATGGGGCACAGAGAAAAACGCAGAGTTTTAAAAAGCTTATTCAACAAATTAAAATACTACACTATAAAATAAAAGGGCTGACTCATCACAAGAATGTAATTAAATGGCTTTATCCAACATCTGAACCATGAGTGATAAGATTGGGTGGACCTCAACCGGTCTAATACTTGCTATCTACCTAGTGGAGAAATGTTTCTTACTGGTATATTCCTTTTATCATGCTAAGAGGTAAACTATAGGAGGAAAAGTAAAAGACCAGGTACACTAAATGAGGACTGATGTACCCAGAATAGATTTTAGAGGAGACTAGACCCAATTCTAACACGTAAGTTTATAATTCTGGTGCAGAGCTTTAGATAATTCTTTGTCTACACTTTGATATAGCACTATCACTGTTATTAATGTGAGGTTCTTAGCGCATAGTTCGATAAACTGTGCGAGCCCATCTGCCACGTCACGGCGACCTCATTCAGATGGGTCCCTACACTAAGACTTTATGTGTTATACCCCTGCTACAGACAAGACCCCAGAGATCAAGTGCATAGAGACTGTGCTGCAACAGTAA
Source organism: Leptodactylus fuscus (assembly GCF_031893055.1). Taxonomy (NCBI): domain Eukaryota; kingdom Metazoa; phylum Chordata; class Amphibia; order Anura; family Leptodactylidae; genus Leptodactylus; species Leptodactylus fuscus. The sequence goes on along the minus strand of NC_134268.1, from coordinate 105,155,408 downwards.
GTATGTAAGAAAGTAATCTTCTCTCCTATATGTGAAGTGTTAGTGTAGGGACCCAACATAATAAGGCCAATAAGTGGGTGATGGGATCAAAAATGTCATGTAAAATATAACATAATATATAATATCACTATGAATAAAATAGCATTGTTGTCTAGTTAATATTCATTATCTATAAGAGCAGCAACACAAGGCTCAGAGCAGAAGTTTTACTTTAATACTATGGGGAGATATCTTAAAAGATTTTCTGATCTGTACAATTCCAGTCCATATATTGTTTTGAGGGCACATACATAGCTTAAACTGGAAACCTCTGCTTAAAACCCCACTCTGAGTCACAATACACCAGTATAGCTTCACACTTAGGGACTAAAAATTCAAGGAACACTATGGACAAACCATACACCATTGACATACTGTACACTTTGGACTTACCGTACACTATGGACATACCATACACGATGGACTCACCGTACACCATGTACTTACGATACATGATGGAATTACTGTACACAATGGAGCTACCGTATACTATGGACTTCGCATACACTATGGACTTACCACACACTATGGACAAACTGTACACCATCAACTTATTGTGCACTATGGACTCTCCATAAACGATGGACTTACCGTACACTACGGACTCCCCGTACACCATGAACTTACCAAACACAATGGACTTACTATACACTATGGTCTTACCATACACTACGGACTTACTGTACACTAGGGACTTACCATACACAATTGACTTACTGTACACTAAGGACTTACCGTACATCATGAACTTACCACTATGGACTTACTATACACTATGGTCTTACTACACACTATGGTCTTACCATACACTACGGACTTATTGTACACTACAGACTTACCGTATACCATGAACTTACCACATACCATGGACTTACTATACACTATGGACTCACCATACACATACACCATGAACTTACCACATACTATGGAGTTACTGTACACCATGAACTTACCGTACACTAGGGACTTACCGTACACCATGAACTTACCTCATACTATGGACTTACTATACACTATGGTCTTACCATACACTACGGACTTATCGTACACTAGGGACTTACCATACACCATGAACTTACCACAAACTATGGACTTACTATACACTATGGTCTTACCATACACTACGGACTTATCGTACATTACGGACTTACCATATACCATGAACTTACCACATACCATGGACTTAATATACACTATGGACTTATTTTACACTATGGACTCATCATACACCATGAACTTACCACATACTATGGACTTACTGTACACTAGGGACTTACCATACACCATGAACTTACCTCATACTATGGACTTACTATACACTATGGTCTTACCATACGCTACGGACTTACCGTACACCATGAACTTACCACATACTATGGACTTACCATACACCGTAAACTTACCACATACTATGGACTTACCGTACACAATGGACTTACTGTACACTATGGTCTTACCATAGACCATGCACTTACCACATACTATAGACTTACCGTACACTAGGCACTTCCCATACACCATGAACGTCCCACATACTATGAACTTACCATACACCATGGACTTACCGTACACCATGAACTTACCGTACACTGACTTTCTGTACACTAGGGACTTCCCATATACTATGGACTTACTATACACTATGGTCTTACCATACACTATGGACTTTCCATACATCATGAACTTACCACATACTATGGACTTCATGTACACTATGGTCTTTCAGTACACTAGAGAATTACTGTACACTATAGAGACTAAGTGTACACTATGGACTTACTATACAATATGGACTTACTGTACACTATGATCTTACCATACACTACGGACTTACCATACAATATGGACTTACAGTACCATACACCATAAACTTACCACATACTATGGACTTACCGTACACAATGGTCTTTCTGTACACTAGGGACTTACCATACACCATGAACTTACCGTACACTAGGGACTTACCATACACTGACTTACTGTACACTAGGGACTTCCCACATACTATGGACTTACTATACACTATGGTCTTACCGTACACTATGGACTTTCCATACATCATGAACTTACCACATACTATGGACTTACCGTACACAATGGACTTACTGTACACTAGGGACTTACCATACACCATGAACTTACCACATACTATGGACTTACCGTAAACAATGGACTTCCTGTACACTAGAGTAACTGTACACTACGGACTTACTATACAATATGGACTTCCTGTACACTAGGGACTTACCATACGCTACGGACTTACCGTACACCATGAACTTATCACATACTATGGACTTACCATACACCGTAAACGTACCACATACTATGGACTTACCGTACACAATGGACTTACTGTACACTATGGTCTTACCATAGACCATGCACTTACCACATACTATAGACTTACCGTACACTAGGCACTTCCCATACACCATGAACGTCCCACATACTATGGACTTACCGTAAACAATGGACTTCCTGTACACTAGAGTAACTGTACACTACGGACTTACTATACAATATGGACTTCCTGTACACTAGGGACTTACCATACACTAGGGACTTACTATACACTATGGTCTTATCATACAATATGGACTTACTGTAAACTAGGGACTTACCATACACCATGATCTTACCGTACACTATGGACTTACCACATACTACCCATGTGACACCTATACATTTGCTTTACCCTTAATATAGAAAATATTTCTTACCTTTGTCCTGATCTCTGCAGTGCATGTCATCGATGCCACTGCCACCCTGCCCCCACTGTCACGTAGCCAGTGTGCAATGCAAAATAATGATTTTAATTAAGGCAAGCAAAAGTACATGTGGGGCGATCGTTTCATTAGCAACTCACAAAAGATATGACAAATCAATGATGAGCGACGCAAGGTTTTGAAGTGTCCCCATGATTTTCTCCGGCTACATTTCACCCGAATCCCTTTTCTATACTTTGACTCGTAAATCTGCGTTAAATGTCAATACATGAATATAACGCTGGGGTCTATTGTTACGGACAATCCAGCAAGGTCACTAATGATAACGTGGCCGCCTCTGTGGGAATATGCGACTTTAATTAACTTAGACAGGACATTAAGGCTAGTAGTGGTAGAAGACTCTTGTATGGTTACATAGCATTGACCTCTCTATCCCAGATACCTGCTGTTGCTGTCAAAAAGCGGCAGGTAGTCTCTTACACATTTGGTGGAGATGACAGATGATCCGACCCTTCTGGGACAAAATGCTACACCACTAATCTAATTTGCTCCAAGCAAATCCCTTCCTCACCTGAACATATTCTGTTATGGCTTCCCAATGAACACTATAAACACAGAAAAATGATTTCACTACCCACCTATTACAGCCAAGCTCCTGATTCCTTCTGATTGGAAGAGTTCCTCCCTTTCTTCCTCACAGTGGGTCTCTAAGATTAGTGATATATTCTGGATGGAGAAGCTTGGAATCCTATGACCAGATTGACCTTTCAGAAAACGTGGACCGTGTTGTAGTTATCCACAAAACAGACTCAGATAGTTGGACACCCAAACTCCATATATTTCAATATCCTACTGTATTTTCCAATAGCCTTAAGCATGCACTCTTCACATTTGGCAGCCCATCTGCACTACAACTCTATCTCCATAACGACCCAAGGACTTTACATTCCCCCCACACTAGTACCAACTGTAGGTATCTACCTTCAGGCTGCATTGTTGTTTTTCCTTACTGCCCCATCTATACTATACCCCTGCTACCGTACCTTCTCCTTGCTCCCAACTGGTTCCCACCCCTTCTCCTCCCATTACTCTCCTCACCAATCCCCACCTAAATTCCCTACCTGAGGGTCCATTCACACGGAGTAAACAAGCGGTCATTTTGGCAAAATACACATGAAAAAAATGCGCCAGAAAACACGAGGTGTTTTTTGACATTTTTTTTTTTTTTTTACACGTGTAAAAAATGTCATTGAAGTCAATGGGAGTCTTATTTTTACACGTGTATTCTTTACATGTGTATTTTGCCAAAATAAGCACGGGCGTTTACTCCATGTGAATGGACCCTTACGCTCTCTGCTCCTCCCCCCTATCCCACCATTCTCCCTCTTTTTTTTTTTTTTTTTATCCCCCTCGCCGGACTCCTGACGGTAGTCACCCAGACGGCAGTTTTAGTGTAACTTGTACCCTGTTGTACAATCCCCCTCCCCCAAAACTGAGTAATGTGTTTGTCACGTAACATTGCATTTGACTACTTGTTATTCACTGCACATACTCAATAAACACAGTTTTAAAACAAAACAAGCTAAATAAAGTAAAACTATATACAGACATATCTAACACACACACACATTTTATTTAGATATATATTTTTTATTTCTTTTTTGGAACTGTGCATATATTTATAGCAACAGTACACTTAAGGAAAAGAGACACCTGCTACATCAGTTACTGCTCACAGATATGATCAAATACATATATACATAAATATAGTTATATACAGATGGAACAGACTGTAAGAGCAAGTCTGGAATATTCCACACACCAGAACTCTTAGGGCTAGTTCACACGTGAACTGCCCGCGCGGGTTTTGACACAGAGAGAGACGCGGCGAGACGCGTCTCTCTCTTGTCAAAACCCGCCCGCCGCGACCATCGCTGTCGCGGCTTAACCCTCTGCTGTCGGCTCAAATGAATGAGCCGACATAGGAGGGAGCTGCCGGGGGCGGAAGCCGCGCGGCTGAGCCTGCGCGGCTTCCGCCTGAAGAAAGGACATGTCCTTTCTTTTCTCCGCTAGCAGCAGCTCGCCGCTAGCGGAGAACAGAAGCCCGGCGGTCTCCATAGACCACCATTATAAGGGGAGGTTTTGGACGCGAAATCCGCTGTCAAAAACCTCCCCTTATACTCACGTGTGAACTAGCCCTTAGCAGAAGAAGTAACAGGAAGTGTCTTCCTCCACTGTGCCACCAATGATATTTTTCATTGTAGGCAGCAGGGGCTGGTGGGGATGGAGAAGGCAGGTGCTGCATAGCTTTTCAGGTAAAAATCCAAGACAATCCAATTAACTGACAATTCCAGTGAACTGCCTGTCACCACACTACAACATCAAAGGCAGTAGAGTAATCCAACTGTCATCAGTAACCCTAGGTTCACACCTGCGTTCTGGTCTCCGTTCTGTGCTTTCTGTCTTCTGCATGCAAGAAGACGGAAAGCAAAGACCGGGTCCGGCCGTGAGCAGCGGTGAGCATTTGAATGGGTGAGAAAGACTCCTGCAGGTTTCCATCTCCTGCTCTGTTTTATGCAGGAAACGGAAACCTGCATAACGGAGTGCCGGCGCAGATGTGAACGAGCCCTAAATCTGTTAAATCTGTTCATCAATTCAAATGAATTGCCAGGCAGTGCCTACCACCTCCTCCCCCCAGCCCCAATCACACCACCTCTGCTGCTGCATACAGTAAAAAACAAATCATTAGTGGAACAAATCATAGTGGTCATTAAACATTGAATGATTGGCCCACGTGAATTTAACGCCAAAGCATGGGGCTATGGGGGCTGCTTGCGTCCACTATGTCTTGGATTTTTTTGTTTTAATATTGCTCTAACACTAACGGTGTGAATGTTATCCTTGTAGTGTGACGTCACTGTGTCACAATAGTGGATGAAATCAAAGTGGGGCAACTGCTACTGACAGTAGTTGCTACTGCCTTCCTATTCAGGGCTTTGGGGCTAAACTCAAATGGGACAAAAAGCCAAATCATAACTGTAGAGGCTGATACCGACTATATACAGTATACACAATACACCTTACACACTGATATATATATATATATATATATATATATTTACACACACACAAACAGTATATATATGACACTCATATGGACACAGACACCATAAACATTCAGAGTTCTGAATAATCACTATTACAGACATCACTAACAGGGCCGGCTCCAGGTTTTTATGGGCCCTTGGGCAACAGAGCCTCAGTGGGCCCCCTTGTAAAGGAGGTGGGGGAGTCGAGACGCTCTGCGCGCCGCTGCAAATTTAGCTCCACCCACTTTTATGTTGATTCCACCCATTCTCATTCATTTATTGTGTGCTCCCACACAGTATAATCCTCCTACAGTCACCCGTAAATTATATGCCCCCCCTCCATCTCTCCCCCAGTTTCATATACACCCTTCCTCTGCCCCCAGTTTCATGTCCCCCCTCCATCTCTGTCCCCAGTTTCATCACGTTCTCCCCCTTCATCTGCCCACAGTTTCATGTCCCCCGTCTCTGCCACAGTGTCATGCCGTTCCCCCCCTCCCCTTCATTTGCCCCTTCAGTTTCATTGGGCCCCCTCCATCTCTGTCCCCAGTTCCATGCCGTTCTCTCCCCACCCCCTCCATCTGCCCCAGTGTCATGCTGTTCTCCCCCCCTCCATCTTCCCCAGTGTCATGCTGTTCCCCCCTCCCCTTCATTTGCCCCCCAGTTTCTTTGGGCCCCCTCCATCTCTGTCCCCAGTTTCATGCCGTTCTCTCCCCACCACCTTCATCTTCCCCAGTGTCATGCTGTTCCCCCCTCCCCTTCATTTGCCCCCCAGTTTCTTTGGGCCCCCTCCATCTCTGTCCCCAGTTCCATGCCGTTCTCTCCCCACCCCCTCCATCTGCCCCAGTGTCATGCTGTTCTCCCCCCCTCCATCTTTGTCCCCAGTTTCATGCCGTTCTCTCCCCACCCCCTTCATGTTCTCCAGTGTCATGCCGTTCCCCCCTCCCCTTCATTTGCCCCCCAGTTTCATGGGCCCCCTTCATTATGTTTCACCTTAATATGTAATACAAACAAACACTTACACTCACCTTCCCTCGTTCCCCCGATGCTCCTCTCTCCAGTCACATACGCGATGCAGGAGCTGTGAGATCAGCTCCTGCTTAGCTCCGGCCCGGCTTGCGTGTGTAAGCGTGATGCGATGACGTCATCACGCCTACACACGCAAGCCGGGCCGGAGCTTTAAAGCAGGAGCTGATCTCGCAGCTCCTGCATCGCGCATGTATTTCAGCTCATCGGCGGACGGACGCCGATGAGCTGAAATTGTGACAGGCAAGTGCCGGGGGGCCCCCAGAGGCTCTGTGGGCCCCGGCACTTGCCCGACTATGCCGTGCGCTGACGCCGGCCCTGATCACTAATATAGTCTCATAAAATAAAAGGTATGCACATATTACATATATATGTATACATGGATATGAAGATCTCCCATATGGACATTACATATGGGGTATCTTGATACAGTTTTCATTCTGTTTTGTCCTTTGAAAAAAAAAAAAGCGGCCATGTAAGTTAGACACCAACAACATTTATTGCAAATAAGAATAAGGAACAACCACACTACAAAACATGATATATGAAATTATAAATTTTATTAGTACCCACAATAAAATCATATAAGGATACACATAACATCTAACAAAACAAATGATAAGGGGTAGACATGAGAGACTAAATCTCAGCATATCACAGTGGTGCTGAGTATGGATGTAGCAGAATCACACCAAGCATATAGGTAATTGTGTCCTAGTTGAGAACATGAATAATGGATCCCATTCTATAATGCAACTATCAGGTATAGTAATGAACTAAAGGTAAATAAATAGGGAAGCCACTAGCAAAACCAACCTTTATGTTAAGAAGGAGAACCCGACAGGGTGATGGTGGAAGGGGGGATGCAGAGCTACAAGTATAAGCAATGTTATTAGTCATTAATCCCATTACAGGATGAGAGCAATGGGCATTAATTGACAGATGTAAATGGACCCCTCCTGTCTACATTCACCTCAGTCTATAAACATAATGGGAGCTTTCTTCTGTCATGTGTTTCAGTTTTCTGACGGCAGAAAAGTTGTGCATGCTCCATGGCAAAAATAAAGAAATAGAACAGAAGACAGCGACCATCATGTTGTTTACATTGGAGTCAGTGGGAATGGACACAGACAGAGGGGGCTATGTCAGTGTCTGTTACAGTAAATGTCCTTTGCTGTCATCCTATGATGGATTTTAGCAAAAAACATTGACAATGGTAGTGTGAACATAGCCTTAGACCTCTGGTGGATGTCTCCAATGCATCAGGTGGATATATCACATAGAGATCACTATTGTACAGCTATATGCTGCAGTTTACATTTCAGGTTGTAATTTCCTATAAAGTAAAAAATAATCATACTGTCTATATACTGACTACAGGTATATAGCAGCCAAGTTTGATATCTGTTGAGCCTATAGGTTGAGTTCTCTTAACTATGTGGAATAGCAGAGCTGACTGCGCTGTTCTGCCTGCCCCATAACAACACAAAACTGACCGAGCAGAGAAAACTGATGAAAACTGATTCCACCGGCCAGAGGAAGAAATATTACAGAAATGTCTTGCATTTCATTAGATAAATGAGCATAAAAATGTACAATGAAGCTCATGTGAACAGAGGCTAATACTGGTCATTACTGACACGTCACCCCAGACTTTATGTATAATATGTGTAATATATGATAGGATCTTCAGTATTAGGATCAGACCCCACTCTCTTACCACAGACGTCCCCCCAGAGTTACTATCGCGCTGAGCAGAGCCGAGCACTCACCTCCATCACCGAGTAACGGACACCAGTCAACTGATTTTCCAAACTCAGATCCTGCAATTCTATTGGCTGTAAGTGGCTGCAGTTACCATGGTGACAAACAGCTGAGGATTTAACTCTTTAAGTGCCAACCCTGTTTTATTATTAAGGCCTTTTCTAATTTCCCATCCATATTGCTGTATTAGGGCTTGTTTATTGCAGGACGAGATATAATGATTGATTTTTATTAACACTTTGTAGGGAGTGGAATGTGAAGCAATAGCAAATCTACCACTGATATTGTATTTTACATTTTCCACAGTTCACCATATTAACTTCAGTCAAAGCAAGCAGCACTTTTCTCTCCACATATTTTGTACAGAAACTGAGCGGAAAATACATGGACCCCATTATAGTCTATGGGGTCTGTGGATTTCCTTAGGTAACTTTTTTTTATGCGTATAGGTTTCCTTTTGGGGGGGTGCCCAACAGACTCCCCAACAGAAACCCAAATGCAGATGTGAATAGGGCCTAAGATGGAGATCCTATCCTTCCACAGCTGGCATCAAATGTTTTAAGAGAAGCAGGGTTTGGACAAGCATGGTCACTGAAAAAAGCAGAATGTTATACATTATACAGTAGCTGTGCTTACTGTTACTGTTCAGCCCCATTCGATTGAATGGGACTGTGCTGCAAACAGACCATGAGTGATAAGAATAGTGTTACATGGCCAGCAGTTGAAGTGGATAGATTGGCCTCAGCAGTCATGTGTCATAGGACTTACAGCCAGGAAAATCACAGCTGGCAAGAAATTCACCGGACACCGGAGCATGAGGACAGGTGAGTATGATTATTTTTTTTCCACTTCCCCCAGTCTAATTGGTAAATATTATTTAGCCTGGACAACCTCTTTAATAGGCATTATTAGGGTATGTTCACAGAGTTTTTTGCAGGCAAATTTTGAGGCAGAAGAGGGGACTTGTTCAGACATGCCTGTGACATCTGCTAGGGGCAGATGGGGGGCTGGAGGGGTCATAGGAGGATTGTAGGAGGGCAGAGGACCTGTGACAACACAAAGGAATGGGGGCGGAAAGGGGCATGTTGGGGCGTATTGACAAGAAGTGTTTTGACAGCTAAGGGGTGGGGTTTCAACAAGGGCGCGTGGTACCTGTCACTTTGATGAAAAGTGTTGAACTTCACTACTCATGGAGTAGGATGAAAGGACGACAATGCTTTATGTTTAAGTCTAATGGTAGAAATAACTGTAGGATGTGATAGTGCCCTTGATAAGTGGAGTCTAGCCAAGGATCTGTTGTCAAAGAGATGTCATGAAGGGTGGTGTCCATCTCGACCCAAAAGTCAATCAAGTATTCTGGACAAGTGTACAGCCCTGTAATAGGCCCGGATATTATTAGTTAAGCTGAAACCCCAGGGTGTCTGGTGATTCTGGCTGGTTTAAAGGGGCTCTATCACTGGGAAAAGTCATTTGTAACTAATCACATCCTTGCATAGGCTTTAGAAAGGCTATTATACACCTACCTTTAGTATGTAAATTGCCTCAGCGGGTTTCTGAATAAGTCAGTTTTATGCTAATGAGCTTCCAGCCTGCACAGGAACTTCCCAGCAGCACTCGTCTCTTCTATTATCTCCTATGTGTGTGTGTGCAGACAGGAAGCTGAGTCATCATCAGCAGCAGCCTGTGCTGTATACACTTATAGGAAACAATAGCAAATGGGGTGCACGATGCATTGTGCACCAGTCTAATTAGCATATGAATAAAAACGGACTTATTCAGAAACCACTGAGGCAATTTACACACTAAAGGTAGGTGTGGAATAGCCTTTCTAAAGCATATGCAAGGATGTGATTAGTTAAAAATGACTTTTCCCAATGATAGAGCCCCTTTAATCAGAGTTAAACTGAGCAACTTCTTTTTTTTTTTTGGTTTCTAAGTAGATAATATTCTATAAAGAAATAGTATAGGCAAATGATTTGGATTACAAAGATTTATCCAGGTTTTGGGATATGTCCAGTGCTGTCCACTACTGAAGAAAGCACAGATGTTATATTCCCTGGTGACACATAGAATGATGGTTTTAGAGAGGTTATATTCAGCAATGTCTAATGGGATGGAAATAACAACCATAGAGGAGGCAGCCAAATATCTCCTGCTACTTGTTTTGCAAATGTGGTTGGCAGCAAGTCCATGGTGAAACACTGACCTCACCGGTTTGTAAGTTCAAGTTTTTTGTGTTTTTTTTAAGTCAGCAAGAATGAGAATTAAGTGCTTAGAAGTGGATGTCAATGGAGGATAGAAAAAAGTCTTAGGTTTAGTTCACACAGAGTTTTTTTTGGTCAGGAACCTGCCTCAAAATCCACCTCCAAAAAAAGTCTCCCAATAGAGTTCTACTGTATCCACATGATGCATACTAGCTGCTCATACAGTGTTCCTTACCACATTGTGACTTTTCAAATTGTGGTTTTGAGATATCACAGATCCCTGCAATTGGCCCAAAATGAAAAAATTGCTATTCACCTGTCCCCCAAGGAATCTAGCACTGACACGGCCTCTTCTCTGGTCCTCCCGATGTTGGTTTATTTTCACCAATCAGTGGCAGCAGTGGTTAGGTGCCCTCTTACTAGCACTGGTTATTAACCCAAAACAGGAATCACTCAAGATATAAAAATGTAAAATACATTTTAAAAAAAAACCTATATGTTTGAATTGGCTCTCATTTTGCGGGAAGTGGCTGAGAGCAATTTGATTACACAAAAACAACTTCCTTATTGTAACATTATACTGTGTGCAGAGGTGTAAATACCGGGGTAGCAGCGGTAACAGGCCCGTTTTACTTACCAATCCTCGTTGCTGCTCACGGCTGTCTGCGCTTCCCCGGAGGTGGCTGTGAGCAGGAGCAGGGATTGGTAGGTGAGGTCCAACAAGCTTTGCTACCATTATAGTCTGCGGTCTTTGCGCACTACATTGGTCAAGGAGAGGTAGACTTCTTCCAATTTAAGGCAATATGGATACGTGCAACCATCAGAATATATTGGAGTGGTTTGCATTGGCTGTAGGGGAGACTAGTGAGTTTGAGACTCAGGGGGCATTCACACGGGGCAAAATGGCTCGGATTCTGGCGCAAATTCCGTGCGGGATTGCTGCCAGAATCTGCGCGGTTACAAAGCATCCCCATAGAACTCTATTGAGAGGCTTTTTAACCGCGCAGATTCTGGCAGCAATCCAGCACAGAATTCACGCGGATTCTGAGGGACAAGATAGGAATTGTGCACAAACTTTAGAGTTTCATCAGGTGACCTGCCAACTGCCCTTGCTAATGGACATGCAACAATCAGTCCATTGTGCAGGGGTTAAAGTTAACTCAAGGTCCCGTTCCCAGGCCATCATAAAGTCTAATTTGCAGTCAGGTGGAGGGCTATTCAACAGACCATATATAAAAGATAGAGGTACCCTATCAGCAACTCTATACAAACAGTCTCTCTCAAAATGAGTTGGAGAGATATCTAGAGTTAGTGGATTGATGGAACGCAAAGAATTGAAAGACCTGTATTATCGAAAAGGGCTCTGTGGGAGGCGGGGAGTATGTAGTAGTGAAATTACCTTTGGTGAAGACCCAATGGTTACAGAGGAAATAAATAAGATAGCAAAACCGGATGTGTCTCCAAATGAACACCTCAGAGGATAGGCCATGAGGGAAGAAGGGGTTGAGAAACAAGGGGATCAATGATGAATTCAGGCTTTGCAGTTGATTATGCAAGCGAATCCTCTGCCACAGTTGCAGCATATAATCTGTTACCTTGGCTTTTGCTGGGATTGTATAAGGAGCAGATTTTGGGTTCCAGAGTAGGGCATGCAGGGAGGTCAGGGCAACTAGCACAAACTCATTGCGGCCAATCTGATGTATTATAGATAATAGAGAGTTGAGAAAGTTGGGCAGCTATGTAATAGTTCTATAAATGGGGGGCTGACAAACCGACAAATCGAATTCCTATGTGATCAGTATGGATGAGGGAGGCAGGATAGAGGAAAATAATTTAATATCTAAAGTATAAAAGTGGGATGGGTCTGTAATTAGCTGGGGTGGTTGCACCTTTGCTGGGCTTAGGGATAACAGTGATGGATGCACTAAGCATGTCTCGGGGAAACTTACCACCCTGCAAAATGTGATTAAAAACATCTGAAGATGTGGAGAGAAGATAGTCTTAAATTTTTTGTCGTACTGAGAAGAAAACCCATCGGGATCAGGAGCTTTCCCATTTTTAAGAGCATTAATAGTGGTGTCCAGTTCCTCTCCAGTTATGGGGGCACTTATGGCAGTAGCACGGGAGGGCAAGACAGTAGAGAGATGGCGTGAATGGAGAAAATCAATCTCAGGGGGACTTGCTTTGGTAGAGGCAGATTAAAATTTCTAATAGAACTGATGGAATTGGGCATAGAGTTTGGGTTCTTCCAGTCCATGTAGATGCAGTGTTCATTTCACTGTGGATAATGACACACTCTTACCAGCTTCAGCCAACATGTTCACAAGGTATTATGCTTTTGTTCTTGGGTTGATATGCACATTTCATACCAAAGCACGTTCTCCTCTCGGACACAGAACCCATCTCCTTTCTGAGCGGTATGATGGCTGGACTTTCCCATTTTGCATATAATTGTTTTTACAGATGAGCGAGACACCTTCAGGTATCTGTAAATTGCACCCAAAGATGAACCAGACTTGTGCAAGTCCACAATTCTCTTCCTGATATATTGACTGATGTCTTTAGACTTTACCATGATGTTAAACAAAGAAGCAGTGTGTTTCTGGTGTCTCTAGCTCAGATGTTGCCAATAAACCTAATCAGAAGTTTGCAAAGATTTGATAATATAATCATATGGGCTATCCCAAATTGTTTAAAGGCATAATAATCTTAGTGTATATAAACATTTGACTTTGTAGAAAGTAATAAAAATGCCAAAAAAAACCCAAAACCTCTCATTCTGGAATTTGTCAAATATAAATAACTTTGGTAATCCTAATTGATCTAAAATAGGAAAGGTTTATTCTGATTTTATGTCATTTTGTGAGAAAAACAAACATACATAAAAATGTGTCATTTTATATAGTGTATGATAACTTCTGGTTTCAACTGTATCTACCAGTACAAGGTCATGATCCGACCAGGCACAGGGTATTTGGCATGCCTGGTGTAGTTAAGGTTGGGGAGCATCAAGATGGAGAGATGAATCCCATCTAACCTTGTATAGTGGTGGTGAACAGGAGAAAAGTGAATGTAACCTTCCCAGTTCCCATTGTACTCGCACTATGCATCTGCAAGTTAAAGGGACTGCATGGCTGACCGAGTCTCATCTTTGGAGGAGAGTTTGTCTGCAGAGGGGAAGGAGAGATCTAGAGTACCATTAGCAGTAAAGTTAAAGTCCCCACACCAGACTATTTTAAAGAAATCTAGTTTGTTCAGCAAATTATATCGTTCATGAAAAAAAGGACACCAGAGATTGAGAGGGGGCATAGGAATGAACCAGGTATAGATGTGACATTGGAGAATGTTGTATTGGCTCTAGGGATCTGTAATCGTGTCAACTACCTGCAGTAGGACGGAGGCAGCTGACATAGCATATGAGGATACAGTGAGAATGAAAATATGTGGTAAATGAAGCGGACGTTAAGAGAGATTCTTGGCTACACAGAATGTCAAGTTTCAGACATTATGTGAGAATCTTACACATAAGGGGGATTGAAGAGCGCTAAATAGCTTTCTAGTGAGAAGGGCAACACAGGTCAGGCAGTTAGGAGGAGGGTCAGGCCAAAATTTAAGGTATACATTTACAAATAGTACAATGGCAGCAATAAATACAGAATCAATGCACGCACTCCAGGGTTAAGTGAAGCGCAGGGGTAAACATGAGAGCCACCATCATGGCTAACCTCCATATATTGTAATCGGAAGGGAAGGATGTGGAGGAGGTGTTAGCTTGGACGGTGGTTCCCAGGTCTGCTCTGTGCTCCACTTAATCCCAGAGTACACACCCCGGTTTTTCACTACTAATGATCATTGTTATTGTTTTTTTTAAACACCCTACAGTATTTGTTTTTAAGCTATGCAGAGTGAAAGCTAAGAATTCAGGGGCAACGCCTGGGAAATGGCAACAAACATAACCGTAAAATCATGGTACAATAGTAGCATGTCAGCAGTGGGAACAAGAGTCCCTCAACATCATGTCCTGAAACACGTAAGCTGTGCTTCCTTTTTTCTTGTTCCTGGAGCATGTATATGTTTCTTTTTTTATATTTATTTAATGAAGTAAAAGTTACATTTTAAATAATCTGATTGCCGGACGAAATCCTTTTTGAATGATTGCTGTTGACCCCCACAGTCTGGGGTTGTCCGTTGCAATTGTTGGACATACATAGTCAGATGTAGCGGTTAGTTTTTGGAATTTTTTAACAAGACAGAGAATCTATTGTCAAGAACATATAGCAAAATATGGTCAAAGCCAAGAAAGAGAGAAAGGAGAGAGAGAGTGTTATGAGTGAGAAAGAAAGAAAAGAAAGACCTTTGCTGAGGGATGAACAGGGAGCATTGGCGGCATCCATGAGCGTGAAGTCCACTGAGGCAGTGGGTCAGTTGGAGCTGGTTTATCTACCTCCAGTCGCTCATCATAAAACCTGGAGGCCTTGGATGAGAGTCTCTCTCATTAAGGGTACAGGCCATATGAAAGTGAAAACCCCAACAATATTGGATCTGAGCTTTTAGTAGTATAGATCCACTGGGCATAGGGTGCTACACCTAATCAAAGTGGCCAGAGGTAGGTCCGTAACGAGCTGCACTGTAGGAGTTATGGCTGCTAGAGGTTGTAAATTCCAAGCAGCTGCAAGGATTTGATCACAGAACTCTTGGTAGTGCAATTTAAGGATGATATCTCTGCATATATTTGGGTTCTTAGAGTGTCCCAATTCACATTGGATAAGGTCCATGCAAAGCAGGGAGGGATCGACCTTGGGAAGTAGTGTCAGAGTAGAAACTGGGTCGCACAATGTTGTTACGGACTCTGGTACTCCTTGGACAGGGATGTTATCCCTCCTGGACCTATTCTCCACGTCCTCCTTTCAGGCCAATATAGTTTCTAGTCTTTGGGCATAATTATCAAGCCATTGGCAACTTCAAATATTGTGCCCTCCACTACTAATACTCGTGGGCCAAGATCTCGTATCTGTTTGGTACAGTCAGACACAAATTTAGAGAGTTCAGTGGAAAACAAGAGTTGTATTTTAATGACAAGAGCTGATGACGAAAGTCAAAAGGTACTGTGGTGCCTCCATAGTTTCATGGTCATAGGTAGCGAGTGATGTGGTAATACTGTGACGCAAGTCAGGAGCAGATCCAGAAGGGAAAGGAGATTTGAGGAGTTCAGGCAGGGTGTGCTAGGTTATTGAGTCTTCCCTCAGTTTAGGATTTTTTTTGGTTTCTGGGATTAGTGGACATGGAAGCAAGTAATAGGGCATCTTAGAAGCTGCAGTTAGGTGATACCGGGGAAGCAGTGACTGAGTGCTGAATTGTTAAACAGACATTAGATATGGTGGGGGAGGGAAACAAACCAGGAGATGCAGTCGGGCATCCGGGGAAAACAACGCATAAAAGCAGAATGTCCAAGATGGCCACTTGGTTCAATCTGTCAGCAGGGTTAGGCAGAAAATCGAGCAATGGTGTCTGGATGTTGTAGGAGCATGACCGTTATAGCTTTAAAAAGGTCACTAAACCCTGAAAACCAAGAACAATCAAAAAGCTTCATAACACGGTTCTGCAGACATAACTAGAGATGTACTAACTGCTATAGAAATGGATTGGGCAGATATACAGGTAGTTTCCTGCCTTTGTGTAGTGCCATTACCAGTTGAAGACAAGCTATAAGGCACTAGCATATCACAGGAAGTTCATGAAGGGGTGGAGCTTAGATCCTATTCAGTCTAATGATGTAATGGGCACAATTCAGTGTAACAGAGAGAGCAGCTCCAGAGAATGAATTACATGTACAGAGTGGAATTTATTTATTTAAATGAGGTATTCCCCATCACAGTGTCACATGCTATGCTACCCAGCTTTCCCAGACCCCTGAAAGATAAATCAAGCAAAATTTAGCATGATTTGGGAGCAAATAAGTTTTTTTTTTTTTTTAATAAAAAGGTACACAATATTCATCAGTCCCTATTACTGAATTACCTGGTAAGTTACCCAGCTTTACTGGGACCCTGGAAAGGCAGTCTGGGATAATATGCCATACTGTATAGTACATATAGCATTGGGGTAATAATTAGATCTGGCATTCAGAATACCTATCCATTGGTTAATAGATTTCCAAAGCTCCTGAAAAAAAAAACATGCATAAGATCTCAGGAATAAAGTTAAGAGGGGAATTATTAAAGCATAAAAGTATTTGCCAATCAGTAGGCTAGGAAAGTTGGGCGACTTTTTGTATGGAGCTGTACTGTTGCTGTACAGAGTCTGTAAGGTACAGCTGGCTAGATTCACTGTACATATCCTGCTTCTACTGTTTTTTTTATATTTCACATTGTACACCGTTACTTGGTAGATCCCTTCCAACAAAATAATCACGCTCAATACAGAGACAAAGTGTGCAATTAGCATTAGAAAAGGAAGAATTTTTTTTGATTTGGGGACTATGACTGCTGCATAGGAGGACAATATATTGCTTTTTATATTTATAATTACAAATCATGAAAATAAGACTAACGGATCACTTTTGTATAATACATCCATGGGCTTCCACAAGGATTAATAGCCATTGTGTCAGTCATTTGAAACGTCATATTTCAACTCCTATTTCTAGAAAAGTTTAAGAGGGAGTCTTTCAGCAGGAAAATATGTAACAAACTAATGCCAGTACATCAAAGGGGGACTTTACACTTTCCAAAGATGTCTTATTCTGCATTGCACCTCCAATTTAATTAAATTCAGCATTAGTATGCAAATTGAGCAACATCTTCCATTTGGTCACACTTTGTCTTCAGTTAAGGGCGGTTATCTGAATTAGAGAGTTCAGCTCTGGTGAGAAGATAAACTGTAAATGGCTTTAGAGATGTATCTGCATAAGAATAAAATGAAGATTTGCATAAAAATAGAGCTGCAATGCAGAATAAGAAAGGAATCTTTGGAAAGAGAGTTAAAGCCACCCTATGCTCCTGTCAGTTAGGTTGATATTGATTTTAATGCCGACAGACTCCATATAAGAAAAGGGGAAGACAAGTTGGTAAGAAAGGACACAAACTTACTCTTCACCATAGCGGCCCATCTCCCTGAAATACTTCATATACATTAGTACTTCTTTAGAATGTCCTCCATGATATTTCTGTGCAAGCACTAGAGAACTAGTCAACATATGGAGAAACCAGGTAATCTCTGTCTTCTGGTCATAAAAAACCAAGTATAGAGTCAACATTGGAGAAAAACAACTAAAAATGCCATATACAAGTCATAATGGACAGAAATAAGGCTACCCTTTCTGTAAACACGGCACGTTATCCCAAAGTTATCCAATGGGTAGGATTTCATGTTTTGAATATTCAGAACATGGCTGCATCTTTCAGTTATATACACTAGTTAGAAGTTTCCATTTCTCAATAAATTCAGTTCACGTAAGTGAAATTGCATTTTTATTTATTTTCTCCATAATTACAAAAACATACTTGTATGGGATGGCACGGCACAGGCAAGTAGAGCAGAAACTGTGTTAAAAGTAAGTCATTTGGTGAATGCAATTACAAATGCGCTGGTATTTTCTTTCCCAATTCCTAATCTCTCCCAAAGCAATGTTACCAAGTATACTACTGAACAGTTTGGACCTATTCTTCATAGTAAAGTCAGCCAGACATGTATATTCACATTAAGGTTTGGGTAAACTCACAAAAATGTTGGCAGGATTTTTTATGTTTGCACATGTCACAATACTGACCAGCAACTCTGATTACATAGCGGGTGGGAGAATAAACAAATAAAAAAACGCTTCAAAGAAACAGATGAATGGCATTTAAAAGGGAATCTGTTAGAGCGTTTTGGGATGCTAAACCATCCACAGGTCCTTATAGAACCAGTGATTAGTGTCCCAAATCACCTTGTAATAAAGCCATCTGTGCTGCAATAAAAAAAAAAAAAAAAAACGTTATACTTTGCACCTTTGTGGGGGACACTGGTGTAGTTCTTCACTGAAGCCAGGGGAGTACACCTCGGCTTCAGTGCACATGCCCCGTACCTCTGGAAGCCTGGGAGTACTTGCTTAGCCTCACTGAACAACTGTACAGGTTCTGGGAGCACCAAAGAAAAGTCTTGAGATTAATCAGACTCATTACTATGCAAGTACAAAGGTTTATTTTTAATTTCAGGCATGGATGGATTTAAGGCAGGGCGATTTGGGACACTAAACCAAAGGCGTATTAGGGCCTTTGGGTGTTTAGTGTCCCAAATCGAATTGACAGGATCTCTAAACAAACCATTAACCTATGTGATGTCAAAGTATGTATATTCTTTGGCATAAGAAAAGGTTTTGTTTGGTCTTTAAAAAGAAAAAGCTCTGGTATTCCTGTATTTTATATTTACAGCTCACATAATATGCCATAACTGCTTGACAGGAGGTTCATAACTGCAAAGCTACATGGGGAGTTACAGAAACTGCTTGTATGCAACCAACACCTCAAGAGGGAACAAATATGCAGATGCCGCAGCACATTACCTCCTCCTGTTTGTTTCCATCTAATCTAGTCATGTCAGTATGTCATATATGAACAAAAAAAAAAAAAAAAAACTTTTTTATATTGTAATAAAGGTGAGCAATATGTAGCAGTATTAATAACATTTACTACTGAATAAGCTATATTTGGATGCAATATGAAAATTCATTGTTTAGTATTTGGAAAATACGCACACTTTAGAATTTCAATGTGTAATAAAATGATTCACATTTCTATGTATACTTATGACAAACTTATTTACATGTTGCCTTGTCAGTAAAGCAAATTACATTTGACATCTTTTAATGCATCTATTCAAGCGAGTGCTTATTGCTGAAATGCTAGTTGATCTCAGCTGTAATGGTAAGGTGAACTCCTTAGCATTTGGAACACACAGTAGAAGAAATTATCTCAGAGTTAGTCATCTCTAGCAGGCTCAAACAGAAGATTATGAATCACTTTTTGTATTATAGTAATCTATGTAAATATTAATCTATTCAAGAACCTAAGGCACAACTCTTAAAGCATACTTCAAATTATAAACTTTTCATAACATAATAGCACATGTGAATATAACAAACTTACAATATATCTTACAGGACTGGTAGCCCCTAGCATAACAGGATTAGGGTGCATTCACTCGGAGGAAAATGGCGCTGAATTTGGTGTGGAATCCGCGTCAGATTCGGCGCTAAAAAAAAAAAAAAAAAAAAAAAAAAAAAAAAAGGAAAAAGCTTCCCATTCCATTTTCTACTGAGAAACCCACTGAAGTCAATGGGAGTCTTTTATTCAGCGCTGAATCAAACACAGATTCCTTAACAAATTCAGCACTATTTTCCGCCATGTGAATGCACCCTTAAAGGAGTTTCCTCATTCACAGAATAGTAGAGGGTAGCAACTAGAGATGAGCGAGTAGTATTCGAAATGGCAGTTTCAAATAGCACGCACCCATAACAATGAATGGAGCCGGCCAGTTGCGTCCATTCATTCCTATGGGTGCATGCTATGTGAGACTACCTTTTCGAATACTACTCGCTCATCTCCCTTCTCAATAGACCAATATATAAAAAGTAACATTGCTTCTTAACTGAAGGAAACATATCTAATAAGATATTACATAGTTGCTTATATTCAAATGTACTACTTATGAAAAGGCTTTTAGAATTGAAGATATGTTTTAATATACTTTTGTAACATTGGCAGGATGAAGTGCATAAATGTACAGCTTCCACTGGAGCTAAATCAGATTTTTACTTTTTTTTTTTTTTTTTTAATATCCCCAAAGACAAAAATTTATTAAATCCCACCGTACAGGATTTATGGAAAAAATAATTCACAGTAAAACAACATATCTAAAAGAAAAGAACACAGGAGTTTTCCTAGCAAGGCCTATACAAAGAGCTGCGGCTATGATGGCACAAGTGAAAAAATATATCTAATACCAGGTCAACAATACATACTAGAAAACCTAATACATCAGCACTAATTTTTATTTTGCAACAGTGTCATGCTTACGCAAATTTTGGGGTTAAACTGACACCTCATTCACTTAGATTAGTTGTGATGTCGCAGGGTTACAGTCATCTTTGGTCACGGCAACCATCTCACATCCAAAGTCATCATGCAAGTCTTACCCTCAATTTACAGAGAAAACTACAGAGAAAACTACAGGAACTTGTTTACTCCATTGTTCTGATCCTCTGTGAGCAGTTCTGTCAATTTTGACAGAGTCAAGATCAGCATGTGCCTATTTTTGCTCTAAAAAACAAAAAAAACTACAGAAAATGCAATGGCACCTCAAAAATCAATAAACGTCAATAACTGTATTCAGTCATAAAATAGGTAATAAAGAGAAGCAACTATTCCAGTAAGAGCATATTCCAAAGCCAGGTTGCAAATATTGTAGTTTTTTGCAGATTGGATGCCTAAAAACTGCACCCAAAAACTCCGACCACTTTAATTTTTGAAATTTTCCAGTAGCTGCTGCATCCCGCCCCCCCCCCCAGCTTATACTCGAGTCAATAAGTTTTCCCAGTTTTTTTGTGGTAAAATTAGGGGCCTCCGCTTATATTCGGGTCGGCTTATACTCAAGTATATACGGAATATAGATATAATTGAAGCAGAAAGTCTGCAGAGGAAAACTTTGCAGACTTTCTATGAAAAGCACAGCATGAAAAACTGCTTGTCACAGCTGTTCCTGCAGCACTATGTTACTGTGGCTTGCTAAATGGCGCCTTAGGGAGCATTCACACTGGGCAAAATGGATCGGATTCTGGCACGACTCCGTGTGGGATTGCCACCAGAATCCGCGTGGTTAAAAAGCCTCCCCATAGAACTCTGTTGAGTGGCTTTTAAACCGAACGGATTTTGGAGGTCCAAGCTCCATCCCCATGTTAAAGGACACGACTGTTGACGGCTCAAAGTTTTATGTTTGTGTAATGACAGTCACCTCTATTACAAAAGTGTCTGACCTCTGTACAAGCAATGCCGCCCCTGCTACCTCTTGTGTCACCCCCTCTACCTCATAGATTGTAAGCTCTTGCGAGCAGGGCCCTCAGTCCCATTGTGTGAAATGATTATTTCTTTGTAATGTATCTTTCTATCTGTATTTGAACCCTACAAATTGTACAGCGCTGCGGAATATGTTGGCGCTATATAAATAAAATGTATTATTATTTATTATTATTATGGGGGCAATTCCGCACGGAATTTACATCGTGTGAATTCCGCATGGAGTCGAGCCAGAATCCGAGCCATTTTGCCCCATGTGAATGCCCCCTTAGCCTTAAGCCAGTTCATCAAACACCAGCAACACCCTGTGTTAAAGTGGTGAAAAGTCAACATTTTTAAAATTACTCTAGACACCCTTAAAGGGAGGTTGACAGCAATAAATTGATTAAAAACCTAGCCTTGTAAAAGTGATTCTGCCGCTCTCAAATATGCCTGTCAGCTAGCTTTGTGAGCCTACTTTCGTGTAAATTGACATTTTATGTATATGCAAACGAAGGGAAGTGTCACCCCCCCCAAGAATCTAGATCTGAAATGGGTCTCCAAAGCTGAATTACAGAGGCCTATTTGTAAATCCCAGAACCATTTCACAACTTCACATTTGATACAGTATGAAACATTCCTGAACAGTGCAAATATGCCTACAATGCGGGATTCTTAGATATATTGCCAATTAACAAAAAAAAAAAAAATTAAAAATATTCAAGCTTTACACATACACGTTAAAAAATAAAATAAAGCATCTACACTATTATTGCTGATAATGACAACCACTAAACACTTGTTTATGCTGCTGCAGTATCAAACAGAAATAACGATTGGAGCTCTACTTCAAAAACTAAAGTTGCTATATCATCAAAATTTCCTGGTTAAATCAGGCTCTTAAAAGAAAACCTGTCACATGAATTTGGCCCTATTCATTGACTGATCGCTATATTTGTATGCACATATAAAAGATAAACTGTCTACTCAGATAAACTGTGTAGAATTGCTCACTGGACCCGTAAACTGAACACGAGCAGAGATTTAAATGAAAAAAAAAAAAAAATGACAAAGTTGGAACTTTCCTAACAAAACTATATATCAATGTGCTCCAACACATGCTGCCAGCAGGAGCAGGGTGCACTGCATTTTCAGATTAACAACTTCCTTTAATAATAAGGGCGGGTTCACACCTGCGCCCATGTCGGCTTTAGGCAATCCTGCTGGGTTTCCGTCTTCTGCCCCGAGAAACTGGGCAGGGGACGGAAACCCGGCAGTCAGTTTTCAATCCCATTCACTTGAATGGGTTTGCACAGTGATCGCCCGTGAGCGCTTTGTGCCTGTCCGTGGCGATAGTTTTTTGGTTTTTTTTTTTGTTTTTTTTTTTAAAACCGGACACAAAGTCCTGCATGTCTGACTTTATGTCTAGTTAAAAAAAAAAACGGTATCACCGCAAATAGGCACAAAATGCTCACGGGCGATCACTTTGCAAACCCATTCAAGTGAATGGGATTGAAAACTGACTGCCGGGTTTCCGTCCCCTGTCCAGTTTCTCGGGGCAGAAGACGGAAACCCAGCAGGGTTGCCTAAAGCAGGCACGGGCGCAAATGTGGACCCGCCCTAAGGAACAACACACTGCCTAACGTTATGTGCTCTTCAATCCAATGAAATCTGACAGCCTTGGTGTAACATTTTGGTATTCTGAGGGTGCAAAGAGGTAGAAAACAAACAGACATTAACTGAATACTAGTCACCAGGTCTCAAGAGCATGAAATACACAAATTCTTCTGAAATATCATAAAATTAGATTTTTGGTTCATAATTTTATCCATATACAAGA
Organism: Leptodactylus fuscus; assembly: GCF_031893055.1. NCBI lineage: Eukaryota > Metazoa > Chordata > Amphibia > Anura > Leptodactylidae > Leptodactylus > Leptodactylus fuscus. The sequence continues at coordinate 105,131,690 of NC_134268.1, read as the reverse complement.
TATAATTTATATTTTATTTATTTCAAAGTACTAGACTAGTTCCCAGGTTATCAGATGATGAAAACCATGCCTGTGACAATCAATGTCACAGCACCAACAAAAGGAACTAAGAACAAAGTTCCAGAAAATTTGTGAGGCACAAGAGGGTGAACAGAACATGACTTCATTACTTTGCACACCAGTAGTTTGCCTAAAATCTACAAGACAGCGTTGGCTATGGCATCACAATGTTATTTACAGGAAACTAGTGACTCCAAAGAATGGGAAAGGGGGAGGAGTTTAAAGAGTTAGGTATAACAGTAAATAAAGTGGCATAGTATGCACCATGCCCAGTTCATCAACTTTTCATCTGAAAGAAAAAAAAAAAAGAAAAATAGGCCTTTCAAGAGTTTGCATAGTATTATGCTGGTTGCCAGCAAACATATCAGAAATGCACTTTCATGATCTTTGTATACAAGTGCCACATCAGGTAAAGTAAGAGTAGTAGTGAGGGGGGGGGGATTTTTATCAGGTTGTGTGCTCTATAGCAGCAAGCATAAGAAGTTCTTGGCGGTTCAGTCAGTCTGTTTTCTCTTCTTTCTCACAGTGCTCTCTTTGCATCATGCAACGACGGACAATGCTATCAAAACTTCCAAGGTAAAACAATGCAATTGTTCTAAAAAGTCCCATTGTGACAACCTGTAATGAAAAAAACAAATTTAGTAATCTGGTCAAAGCACAGCCATTAATACAATACACACGTGGACAAAATTGTTGGCAGCCCTCGTTTAATTAAAGAAAAACCCACAATGGTCACAGAAATAACTTGAACCTGACAAAAGTAATAAATAAAAATTCTATGAAAATGAACAAATGAAAGTCAGACATTGCTTTTCGCTTCAACATTTAAAAATAAAAATAAAACTCAGGAAACAGGCCTGGACAGAAATGATGGTTGCCTTAACCTAATATTTTGTTGCACAACCTTTTGAGGTAATCGCTGCAATCAAACAATTCCTGTAACTGTCAATGAGACTTCTGCACCTCTCAACAGGTATTTTGGCCCACTACTCATAAGCAAACTGCTCCAGTTGGCTCAAGTTTGAAGTAAGCCTTTTCCAGACGGCATGTTTCAGCTATTTCGAAAGATGCGTAATAGGATTTAGGTCAGGGCTCATAGAAGGCCAAATACGAATAGTCCAATATTTTCCTCTTAGCCATTCTTGTGTGTTTTTTAGCCGTGTGTTTTGGGTCATTATCCTGTTGCAAGACCAATGACGTGCAACTGAGACCAAGCTTTCTCACACTGGGCAGCACATTTCTCTCTAGAATCCCTTGGTAGTCTTGAGATTTCATTGTACCCTGCACAGATTCAAGACACCCTGTGCCAGATGCAGCAAAGTAGCCCCAGAACATAACAGAACCACCTCCATGTTTCACAGTAGGGACAGTGTTTCTTTTCAAGATGCTTCATTTTTCCAACTGTGAACAGAGTTGATGTGCCTTGCCAAAAAGTTAGATTTTTGTCTCATCTGTCTATAGGACATTCTCCCAGAAGCTTTGTGGCTTGTCAACATGTAGGTTGTGGTTATTATTACTTTTGTAAGATTCAAGTTATTTCTGTGACCATTGTGGGTTTTTCTCTGATTAAATGAGGGGTACCAACAATTTTGTCCACGTGTGTATGTGCATAAAAAGGGACACATCTGTCAGAGTAATTTTAACACAGTATTAATAAGAAACATTTTAAAACTTGCATAAAACACTATCAAACCCCCCCCCCCCAAAAAAAAAAAAACAAAAAAAAAAACTTAAAGCTGAACCTGAAAAGCAGGGTAGAGTAATGTCAAAGTACAACCTGCTCAAAGGCAACCTCATAATAGAAAGATTAAATGAAAACTATACATAGCTGTTAAAAACAAAACAACCCCCCCCCCCCAAACGTAAAGGTTTTTTTTTTAAAAGGTCTGTTAATGCCATTAATGGGTTAATAAGTGCTTCTAGATACCTTTAGCAGTGTTTTGAGTGAGTTATGTGTTTCTCTGGGAGCTCCTGGTATCTTCTGCATTTGTTTACAGCTTCTTGCTGTCTTACCTAAAGCATCATGGTACTTGTAGGCGGACTTGTTCTCTCCCCCTCTCTGTCTCTAGCTATCCCGCCCACCACTAGCCCTTTCCACCCCTATAGTTAGTCTGAAAAGAAAAAAAAAACAAAAAAACACGCAAGTATGATGGGGCGGAGGGGAAATATTAGTGACGTTCCCAGAAACAGGGAACGTCACTGGATAACAGAAAATATCGATAGGGCGGTCCTCAAGGATATGGTAAATATACATCTTTGATAAATTATGTAATTTAGAAAGTAAGCAGGGAGAGGGCGTTTTAAATTAGTGTAGGAATTATATTTTATCCCAGACAACCCCTTTAATACAATAATATACATTTATGAATTTTTGCAACGTGTTTGCGCGCCCCCCTGCCCATGCTGAATCCCTTGTTACAACTGTGGTCTGAATACAAATATCAATGTATTATTTTAGTTCCCCACTTTTCAACATAATAAGAAAATATTTCTAGACTTTACCAGGATGGGATATTAAGGAACACAAGATTAGAGAATAACAAAATGTAAAGAGTCTAAAGCCTTTCTGATTGCATTGTACATATATCTAATTCAGTGCAGATCATTTTTCAGGAACATGTACAGTGCTAGTTGTCAGTTTTGAAACCCAACTCTTAGTTATTATCCATCAAAAAAGTTCTACCCATAGATGTGCTCTTCAAAGTGAAGAACTGTGTGTAAACAATCACCTTACCCAAAATTTTTAGCTAAACCCACGTCGGAATATCCTTAAGAAAGGCTATTTTTCCCTTACCTTGAGAAGTCCTCTCTTGCAGCACAGGGGACACCCATAGTGCTGTGAGAAAACTCATTCCTGGATTCTTCATTATGGTAATAAAGGACGGAGGTGCGAGAAGACTTCTCAAGGTAAGGGAAGAATAGCCTTTCTTAAGTCTATTCCAACGGGGATTTAGCTAAAAACGGGATTCTAATGATAGAGTCCCTTTAATGCAAATCTACCACCTACAATATCACTTCTAGAACACTCCCATGCTGTTGTAGAGGCTGCTAGATCTATATCGAACACCTGTTAGAGTACCTGTTTTTAAAGTCAGTAGGAAAATCTGAAGAAATGAAAGACAGTACTTTATAGGATTGCTTCTACACTTTCCAAAGATGCCTTTCTTATTCTTCATTGCAGCTCCAGTTTCATGAAAACCAGAGTTTTATTCTTATGTAACTTACATGAGAAGTGCTTTATTGGGGTTTCACTCTCTGTCTGAAGTTAGGGTTGGTTATTGAGAGCAAAGTGGTAAGTGTCATTTAAGAAATGGGAGTACAAAGCTGGTTGACCAAGGAGATTAGAGTGAAGAGTGAAGCCCCAGCAGAAGTTAATTTGTATAAGGATAAAATCCTTACCTAAAAAAAAGGTGCCTTCTGCTTTACAGCTCCATTTTCATAAAAATTGGTGGTTTAGTCTTAAGAAAATATGCAAAAGGGGCTTAAGAGGCATTTCTTCCACTGAGGCTCCACACCCTGCTCTAGATTTCTGTCCCTAACTGCAGCCCGGTTCATCCCCTCGTTGCTTGAGTGAGATCTCCCACTTTGTCTACAGTTAGGGGTAGTTATCTTTAGAAAGTGTATAAAACAGCCCTACAAGGTAGTGTCATCAATTAGCATCAAATTAATATTTGAAAACAATTTTCCTTTTGACAGACTCCCTTTAAAGATAAATAAATATCGCATAGTAACCACCCACAGGTGCTTCAGTAGTGGCATCTTCATTTACATATGGATTAAAAGTTGATTTTCTCAGCAGCAAGACTGCAATTGGACACTACAACACTATATACGTAGTTTAGAAATATGGTAGTGATAGACTCCCTGTTTACACCATAAGGCATACTCTAAAAAAGAACAAAAGGACGTATAATGCTCTGGCTGCATGAAAACAGTTTCATAAAGTATATGGTTTATGCTGTAGTGTCCCACTAAAATACAATGGGTCACAGCTATACCTTGTACAGTTGGGAAAAAGCTGCTGCAATTTAATTATGCATTAAAGTAAAATATAAAAAGTTTGAAAACAGTTTAGGCTTCTAATTCACACAGGTTTTCCATATACTTCTTAAATAGTTGCTATTCTTCAATAGATGCCAGGGTTGGTGCAGTCATCAAAGCACTTAGGAAGTGTTAAAAGTGCTCCCACTTGGTTATAAGGAAACTTAACAGGGTTATCTATCAAGAAGAAGTTAAGATTTTGTATTTGAACTATGGATAAGACTGAAGAAAGAAAGTAGCTTTAGAAGTAGCAAGTATTTTACAAACTGAGGCGGAGTTCACATCAAGTTTTTTTGGTCAGGATCTTGAGACCGTACTCGCCTTTAAAATCCTGACCAAAAAGACAGCTCCCATTAATTTCAATGGGAGCCGGTTGTTTCTTTTTTACGGGAGCATGCTCATTCTTCAGGCGGAATCCACCTGAAGATACTACAGACTAGGCCCATTCATTTGGGCCTAATCCAGTCGCGACTACCCAGTATTTTGGACCGGATCCTGAGGCGGCCTCCGTGTCAAATTCCGGTCCGAAATACTCCGTGTGAACTCAGCCATAAAGAGGTTGTCCAGGATAAACTGATAATTATCCCCTAAACTAAACTCCCTCCCAACCTAATTTCGAATTTACTTCAATTAAAAAAAAATATATAAAATTGTATAATTCCCGATATCTCTGGAGCAGTAATGTGACCACTCCAAGGACACTTTCTGATAATCCATGGACATTCCATTTCACCACTTCCGAAACAGAACATCACCATCACTTCCCAATCCCCAATCAAAACTTACCAAGTCTTCCTTTGTCCGGGGAACGGCTCCTCCCCCTTTTCCTGTCTTCTAGTAGTGGATGGAATGGGTTAGTAATGAAGACGGTGAGGGTGGGAGGGGCTAGTAATGTGTGGGATCGATAGACAGTGAGATACTGAGGGTTGGACGGGCTAGTAATGTGCAGGATGGGCTAGGCTTATTGAGATGGAGGGTTTTGTAACGGAGTGAGGGGAAGGGGGGCTGAGTGAGAGGGAATTAATGTAGCAGCTACACAGGAAGCTGCACAGCAGAAAACTAAGGCTCCATTCCCACGGAATAACGCGCCGCTCATTTAGCCAAGTAAACACGTGTCAGAGCGAGGCGCGTCAAAACAGATCCCATTGACTTCAATGGTTGCCGGCTTACGCGCGCTACCCATTGAAATCAATGGGTTATAAAGCCTCCTAATGATTTCAATGGGTAGCGCACGTAAGCCGGCACCCATTGAAGTCAATGGGATCTGTTTTGAAGCGCCTCGCTCTGACATGTGTTTGTGTGTCTAAATGAGTGGCACATTACGCCTAACAGCATATAAACAAACACTGAAGATGCAGCAACAACCAGAGACACTCAGAAATCACTCCAAACACTGCTAAAGATACAGGGGTGTACTTATTAACCCATCACTAGCACTAACAGACCTTTCAAAATCTTTTTTTTTAAATAAAAGTTTTTCTGCCCGGAAAACCCCTTTAATTGATTTGCAGGCCATTGCAATCTTTATCTTGTTATTCAGGTCTTCAAGAGCTTATAAATAAAATTACATGAGCAACTTACCTGCTGAAGGCCCTCTGTTATAGTGGTGACAGGTGACATACCACATGTTAGGGATGACAACATGTAACCATCTGAACCAACAGAACTGTTGAAGTTACCTTGCTAGATATGGCAAACCAGAGAGCAAACATTAAGAAAAGTGTACATGGCAACAAACATTTTAAATGTAAAGTCAAGTTCACACACTGGGGGAACATTATAGGAGGCACTAAGGGGGTATTCATGCCTAACATGTTAACTCACTCAGAACATTCATGACCACCCCAGAAAAAGGGGTGACCTACCAGAAGACTGGGCAAGTCTCAAACCTAGTAGAAAGCTCAAGGGGGCTCTTGATAATTTTCTATAGGCATTATATGTCAATCAAATCTCAAATAAAGGAGCAATGGTGGAAATGCAGTTGGAAAAACACTGAGTATTATAGCACCTGCAAAGTGGATGGCATTCTGGCTAATCCCATCCACATACTGCAGAGAAAAAATAATTTAGCGAAAAAGCTGCAGTTTCAAAAACCATTGCATTTTTGTGAGTTGCAGCATTTCAAAGCATACCTACAGAAATGCTGGAGTTTTCCATATAGGTAAAATAGAAGCAGAAAGTCTGCAGGAGAAATTCCCCCCCCCCCCCCCACAGTATTTTTCACAAAATGTCTGCAAACAAAAAAATGCGTTGCATTTCCACCATGGTCTTTTCTATTCTGTTCGTTGGCTCACTCCATGGGGCCTTAGCATAAAGAGGCATATGTTTATTGAAAGTTTTCAGACAAAAGAACTTTTTTTTTTTTTTTTTTAATCACATACTTACTACAGCATCCTTAACAATTAGTCTGGCCACTTGGTCTGCTTGACAAAGACTTGAGGTCTCAGAAATGAGCTTAGTCTCCAATGGCTAGGGAAAGGAAACAGACATGGTCAACTTCATTATGCAAAAACCTTAAAACTTAACTAAACTGACAACTTTTGATTTTCTAGCTGTATTTGTGGCATTAATAAATTTTGTAGTATACTTTTCTTAACACATTTTGGTTCCTTTCTGTGAACTCCTGTACCTCTTTATTCTTCCCTTCGCTTCTGCACGGAGAGCTGTTCCTGCCTCTCACAGAACAACTAAGTATGTTTTTTTTAAATAAATCGGGAGGGGGGGGTATGTTTTTTTTAAATAAATCGGGAGGGGGGGGGGATTTCTATACAAGGACCCTCACAATGCTGCTGGAAGTATTGCAGTACTTTCTGAATTGACAGAATATGATAGGATTTATTAGCATATCAAAATAGCCTAGACAAAAGCGTTGTGTAGTCTGGACCAGTAAAGTTTATGAAGTACAGGCATGGCAAAGGAATTATTTACAAAAGTCCAATAACATTTTGTTTCAGCCCTGATAAAGGCTCTGCTATACACCACGTTCCAAATTTATTATGCAAATGATATCTTATCCTGATTTTCCTAAATGGTTGATGCAAGTCATTATAACGTTCAAGTCTTCAATCTTCAGAATATAAATTAAATTGTACTGATGTAACATCCCAATGATTTTTTTTTATTTGTGAAAAACAAAAAAAAAACAAAAACACAAAATAAAAAACAAAACCCTAATTCACTGTTCCAAATTATTATGCACAACAATAAATAAACATTTTATAGGTTGTAAAGAAATGAAATTGGTTATTTGTTGAATTTGCAGCATTAAAGAGGACCTTTCATGTCCTCTGGCACATACGGTGTAATACACTGCTACAAAAGCCAACTTTTCCGTTATGTGCCCCTGGAGAAGAGATATCAATGCCGTTACCGTAGCTTTTCAGTGTCAGAAGGACGTTTCTGACAGTCTGTGAGGAACGCCTCTCCTAACAGTAGAGTCTATAATACTGTACTGTCAGAGGGGGCATTCCTTACCGCCCAGCGATGACGCCAAGCAGCGAGGAACGCTCACACACACACACACACACCTGACAGTGCTCTGCCATAGACTTTATTTGGTTTATTTTATATTTTTCACCTTCCTCGGCCTAATTTATAAAAAAAAAAAAAAAAAAAAAAAAAAAAAATCTACAATGTTTTTCTAACAAATACCATACAAATATTACTGAAAAATAAGTGCAGCAGAAATTATGCTATTTACAAAACCTCTGCGGACTTTTTGTGAAAAGCACTGCGGGGAAAAACTGCAATATGTTTCCACCATAGTTTTTCCCACAGTGCTTTTTTGCTGCAGCCTGCCATCTGAGGCCTTAGCCTTAGGCTGAGTTCACACAGAGTTTTTTGGCAGCAGGTTTTGATGCAGAATATGCTTCAAAATCCGCTGCCAAAACGGGCTCGCTTCTTTTTTCCGCTACCTAGTAGCGGATAAAAGAAGAGACATGACCATTTTTTCAGTGGATTCCACAGCTGAATCCGCCGTGGCGCAACACTCCCCTCCAGACTAAGGCCATTCACTTGGGCCTAATCCAGTCATGGCTAGCCGTTTTTTGGACTGGATTCTGAGGCAGACTCCGGTCCAAAAATCCCTGTGTGAACTCAGCCTTAAGTAGATTTCCTTTAATTGGGCTCACCTGGTAAATTAAATTACAGGTTTTTGATATTGACTTCAGTTAACCAGAGAGCTTTGAGGCACAATACCCTCCAAAAGTTCAGTTGGAAAACAAAAAAAAGGTTTTCAATTTTTGTGACAATTAAATCCTATTTGCATAATAATTTGGAACACAGCGTACACTGAGGCAACATACTGAATAAAGTGGACTCCAGGGCTACGGCACATGTCAAAAAGCTATCTTAAATGTCCCCCCACCGTCAGAAAGGCAGTTCTTAAAGGAACAACAACAACAAAAAAAAGGTCTAAAATTATAGGTGCCATAATACGGTGACCCCAAGCAAGTTATTTATTCATAAAAAAAACCAAATTATATATGTGTAAAAATTTGTTAAAGCGGACAAGCTGCAGTGTTATTTTTAGTGCAGTGAAAGCTAATCAAAACATTATAGGTATCACAAAATGGAGCCAAACAAAAATAAAAACTTATCCGCAAGAAATAAGCTCTCATATAGCTATGTCAAATAAATTTGGCAGAGATGGAAATTATGAAGAGGAGTTACACATTCAAAGCCAAACTACCCAGAGTTTTTAAAAGGTTAAAAGCCTTCAACACAAAGTGTAGAATTGGCTTACCTTAGATTTATTTTCCTCAGCAAACCCAGGTGTATCAGTATCCGGAGGATAGGCAACAGTCACATAAACATTATATGGCTTAACCTGGAAAGGTAAACAAAACTTATAACATTTTAATATATTCAAATCTTATAGATTTTAGTTACAAGACCCCCACTTATAATACTTTATTCATGTTGATCAACACATCAAAATATCTAGATAAGTGCCACTCAGTACCTGTCAGTCATTGAAGCACAGCTCTAGTCACTTGAATATTAACCACAAAGTAGACATGGCCAATTTATAGGAGATACAGTTTCTGAAAGAATGCCGCCATGTTTTCCTTATCTACATAGATAGATGCAGCAAAGCACTTATAAATCAAACGTACCTCCATTTGAAGTGCTTCTGCAAGGCCTCGAAGTGCAAACTTAGTTGGAGAGTAAGCAGTGTAACCAAATAACCCCAACTGTCCTGCTTGTGATGAAACAAATACAATTCTTCCCATCCTCCTCTCCTTCATAGTAGAGATCACTGCCCGGCTGGGGTACACACTGCCCAAATAATTCACCTCCATTAGTCTCTGAATAAAGAAAGACACAGATAAACAAATCATATTTAAAGCATACCTCCAGTTTGCATAAATGAATAGTACGAGTTTTCTTCTACATCTTACGGGCTGAGTTACTGTCTACATATAGGTCTATGAAGAAAGGAGGCGGGGGGGGGGGGGATGAGGCTTCTAGAAAAGACACTCAAATAACTGCTGCTACTACACTGATACTCTATGCTCTTTAAATATAAAACAGGAGAGAGAAAATCTTTTCTTCACTTATACGGAATCACATATGCACAATCAAGAGATAAAGATGGACCAACAAAAACAAAAAACACATACTAAGTTTGTGTCCGTCAAACAACGAGCTGAAACTGAATATACCGTATATACTCGAGTATAAGCCGACCCGAATATAAGCCGACCCCCCTAATTTTACCACAAAAAACTTGGAAAACTTATTGACTCGAATATAAGTCTAGGGGGGAAATGCAGCAGCTACTGGAAAATTTCAGAAATTAAAATGGTCGGAGTTTTTGGGTGCAGTAGATGCTGGGAGGGCGTGTTTTGGTTGTCTGTCTGCCCCTTCACTGAGCTTGAGGACTAGGGTTTTTTCTTTCCCCACTTGGAATTCAGCCTGGCTGAATATAGGGTATCCTCCTATTAACCCCTTCCCGACGGAACAGGAGCACTGTAGATCCCCTATATTCAGTAGACCGGGCACTTTCAGACACAGGGATACCTAATGTGTTTGTGTTTCACAGTCATTTTCTACTTCTGTATGTATTCGAGGGAAAGGAGTGATTTAGAACTTTTATTTTTTAAATTTTTTTTTTTTTTGCTGACACTAGTATAAGCCGAGGGGAGCTTTTTCAGCCCAAAAACTGGGCTGAAAAATTCAGCTTATACTCGAGTATATACGGTAATAGCTCTTTTTTTTTAGTCATACAAAATTTTAAATTATATAAAATATCTATCTCTAGGTAAATTGATTCATTTGCTGCCGTTTTTGGATCCATTCATCCAATAAACTGTTCTGCTACTTGGATGTTTTTGTTTTAAAAAAAAACAAACAAAAAAAAACAAACAAAAACAAAAAACAACCTAAATGGAAACCATCACTGCTATGTGTCGGGAGAAAAGTCTACCACTGCATACAATGAGGCAATACATTAAAACATGGCCGCCTCTTCCCCTTCTCATCCATAGAGTTCAGTGTTTGAGCTGGAAATAGACTATGTAAAACAGTGAGTGAGGATATGGAGGAGGAGAGCAGAATAATAAACAGAGTAGGAAACAGATTTCTTAATCAAGTTCCGACATCCGCCATACTATTACAGCAGATGCTGTTACTTTAAAGGGGCTCTATCACTGGGAAAAGTCATTTATAACTAATCACATCCTTGCATAGGCTTTAGAAAGTCTATTCCACACCTACCTTTAGTATGTAGATTGCCTCAGTGGTTTCTGAATAAGTCCATTTTTATTCATATGCTAATTAGACTGGTGCACGATAGATCGTGCACACCTCTCCTACTGTTTTCTATGGGAGACTGATGATGATGATGAATTCCTGCTTCCTGTTTGCTTCACACACATAGAAGATAATAGCAGAGAGGAGGCTGCTGGGAACTTCCTGTGCTGGAAGCTCATTAGCATATGAATAAAAACAGACTTATTCAGAGACCACTGAGGCAGTCTACATACAAAAGGTAAGTGTGGAATAGACTTTCTAAAGCCCATGCAAGCATGTGTTTAGATGAAAATGACTTTTCCCAGTGATAGAGCCCCTTTAAAGATGGCGACCACTCTGTAGCAGAGCAGCATTGTATCTACAATAGTGTACAGTGGAAAACCAGAGCTAATGCCTGCAATCAGAATGAACTACTACTCAAGAAGTACCCCCCCAGCGTATTTAAGTCCCCCACACCTGTTATAAAACTATGGGATATGCTATTAAAAGAGAGCTAATGAAACAGTTAAAAAAGAACAAAAACAAAACACACACAAAACCTAAAAATTCATATCACTCCCTTTTCCCTATATTTGAGCCAAACCGCCATTTTTTTGCCATTTTCATTTAACATAGAAATTTTTATGAAAAGCTATGAAAACATCAGACATTCCACCCAAAATAGTATAACTAAAAAGTACATCTAGCCTCCATCATACAAACCAATAGAATACAGGTGACTTGTCATTTTGATTGCACAGTGAACACTAAAAACCAAGCCTGTAAGAAAGTGGCAAAACACACACACACTTTCTCCAGTTCCACCCCATTATTAATTTTGTTCTCAGCTTGCCAGGATATCACATAGAATATCAAATGGCACCATTGGAAGCACAATTTATCCCACATATATTAAGTGCTCATATGGCTCTGCTTTCATTTCTGAAAGCAGGTTTTATAATTGGAGGTACGCTTCAAGATTACACTATAGTCAATGGGCAATTTTCTGAAGACTGACGTTAATGCCAGTCTTCATAACCCCAGAGTCACGCTTCATTTATAGCAAGGGGCACACCTCCTCAAATGAAACACACCCTCCACTGGCATACATTTCCTTCATCAATCCCGCCATGTTTCTGGTGTAAAGGATAATAACTCTATACGCCTCCTTTATGGGAAAGTGGTAAAGTTGATACAAAAATTAGAAATTTTACATTTTATGTGAAAAACCATGATTTGTACTCAAAAAGATTTATACATACAAGGCATGATAAAACTGCTCCAAGGTTGCTACAAAATGACATTTTGGACAGTTCCTATCTATTTGACTTCAATCAGGGAAATAGGTTAAACTTTTTAATGGTAGTACTGCCACCCTGCTTTACATTTAGGGACCACTAACAAGTCTTCCAAAAGAACAAAACTTACTGAGAATCGCTCAATGTCTATTTCTTCAAATTTTCCAGCAAATGATGTTCCAGCGCAATTCACCAACATATCCACTGGTCCAAGTTTTTCCTGAGCCTAAAATGAACAATGCAACAGCTTTTTACTATTTAAAGTTAAGACAATCACTCAATTTACTCAACGTCATCTTCATATAGGGAGAAAGAAGAAGAGGCTTACATACAGTATAATATAAACAATAAAAGTATAAAAATAGATTTTTGTACTCACAGTAAAATCCTTTTCTCCTTCATTTGGGGAACCATGGAACCTGACCACTAGGAGACTGACACTAACAATAGCAAAAGATGTCAGCTCCACCTCAAAACTATACCCTCTCCACATACACTGTGCTAGTCAGTTTGTCCTGCAGCAGGCGGAGAGAGACAATATAACCAAAAAGAACACAGAACCAACCAACCAACCACCACATCCTAAACCCGAAAAAAACTAGAGACCCGGGGCATGAACAATAAGAGTGGGACCTGCATCCCCCAACGAATACAATGAGAAATAATTGCAGAGTACACAAATCTATTTTTCTCGCCCATTTCATTGTGGGGGTGGGAGGTCATGTCCTAAAGCAGTCCGAGCGGGTGGGAACTACATGGCCAAGAGAGCAATTTAGCACACAGGCGCTCGCAGAACCTGACAACCTAAACTAGGAGGGTGGATCTGTGAAGAGAGTGCTCACACAGGTGCTTGGGGGTTTGGAGATCCTACATATGGAAGCAATAGCTGATAAGGTCAGAGTCACGTTTATGACTAATTGACCAATGACCAATAATCCCGGGTAACTGTCCTTGTCATAATTAATTAGGCTGAGTGCCAGACGGTAAGGTAAAGAAGTCACACCACTCTGTATTGGTATTCGTTCTTTTCTCAACCAAAGAATGTGTGCGGACGCACTTTTTATTGAAACACGGGGGTTAAATAGTAGCAGAGAAAGGAAGTGATATAACAATGTAAGTTTTCATATTCATTCCTGATTGGTATGGTACATCTCAATCAAACAGAAAAAATTTAAAGCAGTGCCATATATAGCCAGCTACTCCCAGGCCTGCGTGGTAACCTTGGGGAGCTGTCTTGTGGCAGCAAGCCAAGCATTTGCTTTTCTTGCACCCATCGTGGATGCAGACGCCAACTTCTCATTTAACATTATACCTGTTTCAAGCATAAGCAACTATATCTAGCATTCAGCTTTTAAGGATAACAATGTTTTTCATACATTACATGGTTATAAACTTCACATTGCTACCAGGAAGGCAACCTCCAAGACAGAAGGCAAAGAGGGATCTCATGCAAGGGCTGAAAAAGGGGAGCCAGAAACACCACAAGAATGAGATTAAAGGTCCCACGGTTCCAAGGGAGATTTCCAGACCTGATTATGGTCTGGATAACAGGCTCCGAAAAACCGCAACAACTCAGGACCAAGGAAGAGGGCAGGAAGCCATTTGCATGGCCGCACAGCTCCTGTTGCCCCACTGATTGATGAAGTATGCGAACAAGGTGGAGTTGTCAATCTGGACTTTGACTGGATGTCCCTGAAGGAGAGAGATCCAATGAGAAGACTACGAAGAGGGCCA